>NW_028318083.1:7665000-7965000 GCF_062004578.1 Staurois parvus | reverse complement strand
TCTGTCTGGCATTCCGATGGAAATGCCTGAGTTTGCGGTTGCCAGGAGAACTATACTTGCCTGACTGCATTGTGCCAAGTGTAAAGTTTGGTGGAGGGGGGATTATGGTGTGGGGTTGTTTTTCAGGGGTTGAGCTTGGTCCCTTAGTTCCAGTGAAGAGAACTCTTAAGACATCAGCATACAAAGACATTTTGGACAATTTCATGCTTCCAACTATGTGGGAACAGTTTGGGGATGGCCCCTGCCTGTTCCAACATGACTGAGCACCAGTGCACAAATCAAGGTCCATAAAGACATGGATGAGCGAGTTTGGGGTGGAGGAGCTTGACTGGCCTACACAGAGTCCTGACCCCAACCCAACAGAACACTTTTGGGATGAATTAGAGTGGAGACTACGAGCCAGGCCTTCTCGTCCGACATCAGTGCCTGACCTCACAAATGCTTTTCTGGAAGAACGGTCAAACATTCCCATAGACACACTCCTAAATCCCAGAACAGTTGAAGCTGTTATAGCTGCAAAGGGAGGGCCAACTCAATATGCAACCCTACGGACTAAGACTGGGATGCCACAAAAGTTCATGTTCATGTAAAAGCAGATGTCCCAATACGTTTGGCAGCAATATAGTGTATATTTGCCTACCCCAAATATCTACCTTACTTAAAATTAGACGTGCAGAATGAAAAAAATCATTTCATTTAATTTGTTATTTAAATAATTTCATTTAGTTAAATTTGTTTAATTTGTTTCCAGAATTCATTTGGTTTATTTGAATTAGATTTGTCTGAATTTCGCTGAATTGAATTCAATACAGCAGAATTCTGAAAATTTGAATCACCATTCGAATTCAAATTTATTCTATTTGAAATTCAGATTTTGGAAGACAGTTATATTCTATTTTATTCTATTCTATTGTTTTTTCTATTCTTATCTATTGTATTCTGTTGCTTTCTATTTTATTTTATTCTATTTCAAATTCAAATTTGAGAAAATGGTTATAGTCTTATTCTATTTTACTCTATTCTATTCTATTATTTCTATTCTAATTTAATATATTCAAATTTAAATTTATTCTATTTGAAACTTGAATTTTGGAAGATGGTTCTATTCTTTCTATTATATTGCTATTTTTTTTTCTGTAATATTCTTTTATTTTTTGTTCTATTCTTTTCTATTCTATTTTGTTTTTCTCTATTCTCTTCAAATTCTAATTTATTCTATTTGATATTCGAATATTGGAAGACAGTTGTTTATATTCTATTTTTTTCTATTCTATTATTTTATGATCTATTCTATTCTTTTATGTTCTAATTTATTCTATTCAAATTTGAATTTATTCTATTCAAAATTTGAATTTCGGAAGACAGTTATATTCTTTCTATTTTATTATATTCTATTGTTTTTTCTATTTTATTCTATTCTACTGTTTTTGTCTATTCTATCATTTTCTATTCTATTCTGTTCTTTTCTATGTATTCTATTCTATTCAAACTCAAATTTACTTTATTCATAATTTGAATGTCAGAAGACGGTTATATTCTATTTTATTCTGTTCTTTTCTATTCTAATCGATTCTATTTAAAATTCGGAAGACGGTTATATTATTTCTATTTTATTCTATTTTTTTTTAAATTCTTTTCTATTATTTTTCTATTCTATTCAAATCTATTCTATCTGAAATTTCTTTCTATTTTATTTTATCCTATTCTATTCTATGCTATTCTTTTTGCTATTCTGTTCTATTATTTTCTATTCTGTCCTTTTATTTTCTATTTATTTTTTTCTATTCTGTTAAAATTTACCCTATTCAAAACTTGAATTTCAGAAAACGGTTAAATTTTATTTTATTCTGTTATATTGTTTTTTTCTGTTCTATTCTTTTATTTTCTATTCTATTATATTCTATTATATTCTTTTCTATTATAATCTTTTTAAATGTAATCTATTTAAAATTTTAATATTGTAAGACAGTCATATTCTTTCTATTTTATTCTATTCTATTATTTTCTATTCTATTCTAATGTATTCTATTTGAAATTCAGAAGACGGTTAGATTATTTCTATTTTATTCTATTGTTTTTTCATTCTTTTCTTGTATTTAACTTTCTGTATTATTCTTTTCTACTCTATTATTTTCTATTCTAATCTATTATATTTGAATTTTGGAAGATGGTTATATTCTGTCTATTCTATTCTATTATTTTCTATTCTATTCCTTTATTTTCTATTCTGTTCTTTTCTTATATATTCTATTTTTTTCTATTACAATCTATTTTATTCGAATTTGAATTAATTCTATTTGAATTTTGGAAGATTGTTATATTCTTTTTATCTTATTCTATTCTATTGTTTTGCTGTTCTCTTTTATTTTATAAACTATTATGTTCTGTACTCTATTCTTTTCTATTCTATTCTATTTTAGTCTAGTCTTCTATTTTCTATTTTATTCTGTTCTGTTTTACTCTATTCTATTCTTATTTTTGAATTCGGTTAGAATTTCGGACATCATTTTGTTTAGTTATTTCAGATTTATTTAAATTCATTACTATTGTAATTTGGAAATACAAATTACAATAGTAATTTGGAAATACATCCAAATCTTTGAGCGTGCACAGGCAAAGGATGCGGGGGGATGTTTTAGAAATGTCCACCCGCTTCAGCAGTGCCGTTTATCTACATGGGCCGGACGGGAACTGGTTAAAGTTCACAACAGAGGCACAGAAATCTTAGCTCTTTTCATAACATTTTCTCATGCACCACAGTCTTTCTGCCTACCAGTCCTCAAAAATAAAGACAGCAGATGTTTCTAATCTGCTAGAAAGTGACCAATACCTGACTTGGTCGGTTCAGCAGGGACTGGCAGAATTTCTATCCTTGTGTAGCTGTTCCTGTTCAACAGAAATCACTTGTTTCTGTCGAACAATGAAAACGGGGGGGGGGGGGGGGGGGGCACAGCTCTTTAGGCTCACCTACATGGGACTGCGGTCACCCTCCGCCACTGTTTTACAGGAGTTTCCTATGGTTTATAATTTAATTTTTGCATATACATATTTGGAGTGCACTTTGAGAGAAAAGGAATGTAATTTGCTGTAAAGAATTCTAGCCAATGGGAATCCTTGGAATCTTCTGGAAGGTTCCTAGACCCTATTTAATAATTTGGAGGCAAAGAATTCCCTCACACCGAACCTGCTATTCAAAAAAGCTGAACTGCGGCCGGTCATGAAGATGCTTCTTAGGCAAGTGTTGGAGTGGGCGGAGAGAGGTGGAGGTGAAGCATGGCTCCAGCATGCTTAGCACTTACCAAGGGAAGAGAAGAAGAGGCGCAGGTGGAAGGCATCGTGGCTGTGGAAGAGGTCCCGAACTCACAGCGTCTGGCTGGGATGGAGCCGGGAGAGTTGGGCATACAAGAAGAGCAGGTTTACCGCCACCATGTGTGGTGGAGTAATCCACCTGTGAGAGGAAAGGAGCTCACGTCTAGGCATGAGGAGTAGCAGCGCTTGAGTGACAGCGGTCCTGAAGATTACGGCATGGAGGCTGGCCCCAGTCACCGTAATAGGAAGAAAAGGCAGTCCCTCTCCCCTTCAGTCTCCAGGTCCAGCTTTCGTGGTAGGTGAGGCAGGTCACAAATGGTAGGCAGGGAACAGTTTGTTCTCCCCCCACCGTCCCCACTGTGGTTTCTAGGTAACAGTAGCGTGCTGCCTCAGTGCAGATGACAGAGAACCTTACCTCAGCCACATCTAATATTGAATAGCTGTCCAGCTCTGGTAGACAGGCTGATACCGGAGCCACTCAGACAGATGCAGTGTTAATTCAGTACCTGAAGTATAGCAGTCTCATGCTCAGGGTGAGTGTAACGAGCTAGCTATGATGTCTAATTTAGTTAGTTCTTTATCTGAAATAGCTAAATCAATATCTAATTTAAATAACAATACAAGTGCTAATGATTCTATTAATGTTAATCCAATTTGTTCTTCTGTTACTGAATTGATCCAAAATGTACCTCCTGCTCCTACAGGTTGTATGTACCAGAAAAAAGCTTTAAATAAGCCGTACCGTGTGAGGTTTCCCCACTTGGTTTTCATTTACCAAATTCCATTAAATAAAAAATATGGAAGGATGATTTTGTAGACGTGTTGTCACTTCTTCTATCAGCTAAGGAATTTATGTTCAAATACGAAAAAAAAATCTGAGGATAAATTAGATGAGGATAGGTGTAGGCATATCCCGAGAACCTTTTGTAATTGGTTGCAAAGTTTTTGCATTTAATAATAGTAAAATAGCTGAAAAACACCCACACTTACGAAGCGGTTTATTTTAACATGTGAACTACGTTTTAGAAGCTTATAAAAATTTTGGTGGTTCAATTATGATGCGTTATTTAGTCAAAAGTTGGCAATTCATCCATCGTTAAAATGGGGTATGCAAGATGTCGGCCTATGGCTAAACCTTATTTTACAACAGAAAACTATTAATAAATCGATTTCTAATCCCCAAAATGCAGGGGCGGACTGACCATTTGGAAACTCGGGCACTGCCCGAGGGCCCGGGGTCAGTAGGGGGCCCCATGAGATGCCCCAAATACCTTTTTCATAGGCTTTTTTGAGTTTGGGCAAGGACACAGGAGCCCCATGATCTTCTATTGCCCGGGGGCCCCATGAGTTGTCAGTCCGCCCCTGGAGAGGAGTATGCTTTCCATACAATGAGTTGCAGTGTAAGTGAAACACTTCATGCCATTATAGGCATTATGAGTGCTCTTTTTGCACTGGGACACTAGTACAGAAATGGCAAACCCAAATACTCCTGCGTTTAAGGATGGACTACAAAAGGATAAGACCACATCAAGAATTTCTTGGAATATGCACGCCTTGCTGCTCTCAAAAGACCGGGGAAGTCCAAGTATACTGAGTAGAGAAAAGCAAAAAGAGGGCACACTGGCCTAGTGCATTACTTTAAAAATGTATTTATTAATGATAAAAGTAGGTATTGTACTCACAAAATGAAAATACAGTCAAAGGCGCATCATATAGGAACAGCTTAGTCCGATCCACACTACGTGTGCATCTATAATGGGAACTCTGGACCTCCAACAGGCTGATGCGTTTTGAGGACTTGCCTCTTCCTCAGAGCCAACATCCAGTGTTAAAATGTTATTAAAAAAATAGAAAAAAAATGCGCTCCTGGTTGGGTCAATATCCAAACAGGGAGAAAGCCACTTTTCTAATTAATGGTTTCACAATTGATTTTCCTAAATTTTCAGGCACTGGTTGTGAAGTGGTTCCTAATTTAAAATCAGTTGATCATTTTCCTCAAATTGTTCATGAAAATGTTTTCAAAGAAATTGCTAAATTGCTGAACATAGGGTTGTGGGCCCTTTTACAGAGCCTCCTTTTGAGAATTTCCATATAACACTGCTTGGAGTAGTTCCCAGAAAAGAATCTAATTCTTTTAGATTGATTCATCAGCTATTATTTCCAAAAGGGAGCTCTTTAAATTATGATATTGATGATTACCTATGCTCAATATCATACTCCTAATTTGTGGATGCTATTTCGGTGATTCTAGCTTTTGGAAGAAGGGCTTTATTTGCCAAAGTGGACATAAAGTCACCTTTTAGACTTTTTCCTATAGATCCAGTGGCATTCAGTTTGTTAGGTTTTTATTTTGATGGTTTTTATTTTTATGATAAATGATTGCCAATGGGCTGTGCTTTATCCTGCTCTTACATGAAGATTTTTCTCTTTTTTAAACTGGGTGATATATTTTGAATCTGGCAGTATTGGCGTTATCCATTACTTTTTTTTGTTTATTGCCCCCCCCCCCCCCCCCCCCAGATTCAAATCAATGCTCTGACTTGCTTAGTTTATTTTTCCAAATAACAAAATATTTTGGCGTTCACTTAGCATCTGAGAAAACGGTATTTCCGACAGTGCCTTTAGAATACTCAGGAATTCTTATAGACACATAATTGATGGAATTTTCTTTACCTTTAGAAGAAATTAACAAGATAAAATTAATGTTTCATTTATCTAAGACAGAAAAAGGTAATTTTAAAGGAAATGCAATCCTTGTTGGGTTTGGTAGCTTTTACCTCACGCCGGCTGAAAGAGTTTTTTCCTTGCGCCTATATATAGCTATGTCAGGGTTGAAATCTCCTTGTAAGCATATTAGACTTACTCTGTCTTTGAAAGGATTTAATGGTTTGGTCGAGATTTTTAGAAGATTTCAATGGCACATAATGTTTTCAAAAATTTATAGATGCATTAGCTGATGCTTTACATTTGTTTACGGATGCAGCTGGATCAGGAGGGTTCGCGGTTATATGGGAGACTCACTGGTGTTGTGGGAACTGGCCTGAATATTGGGTGCTTAAAAAAGCTACCAACAATATTATTTTACTAGATCTATTCCCAGTAGTAGTGGCCCTTGAGTTATGGGGATCCAGCTTTGCTACTAGGTGTATTCTTTTGCACACTGACAATAAAGGTGTATTATTTGAAGTCAACTGTTTATCCTCCAAGTTTCTGTTTGTTATTCAATTTCTAAAACATTTAGTATTTTTGTGTTTAAATTTAATATCTGGCTGAAAGCAAAATTTATTCCAGGTAAATCTAACACCCTGTTGATGCATTATCTCATTTTCAGATTCACCTTTTCCGTCAGCTTCTTCCCAATGCAGATACAGAGGGTCATTTATGTCCGGAACACTGGTGGAGGCTAATTTTATGGCTGTTTTGCAGGCTATTAAGGATTCGGTCATACCGCATACTTGGGTGGACTATTCATCTTCCTGGAATAAATGGGTTTCTTTCTCTAAGAACAAAGGTTTTTCTGAAGTTCCTTCAGAACGTACCATTTTATTATTTCTATGTTCATTAATGCAACGTCATTTTTCTTATAGCCATATAGTTAAGACTATGGCGGGAATCTCTTTCTTTTTTAGGTTAAGGAAGCTTTTGTCCTATATGCAATATGTTTCGGTCAGACAAGCACAAAAAGGGTATAAAAAAGTGCATTTTGCCCTGGATGTTAGAAGACCCATTTCGAAGGCTAATTTAGTTGGACTATGTCAAGTAACCTCTATTGTTTGTTTTTCTCAATATGAAGCCTTATTATTTGAATTAGCCCTTGTTCTTGCATTTTTGGGGCTTTAAGAATTTCAGAACTTAATACTACTTTCCATAATAAATTAGGTTTGTCTGGTATTTATGTTGACCATATCGTATTTGATGAATCAGTAATAAAAATTTTTATTAAACAGTCCAAGACAGATCAATTAGGTAAAGGTCAATGGCTTTCCCTGACAGTGGATGAAAAGAGGAGTATTTGTCTGGTTAAGACGGTCCGGAATTAATTTTCTTGTAGACCTTCTCATCCAGGTCATTTACTTATTCATATGGATTGGTCTCCCATTACTAAATATCAGTTTTATTTCCTTTTAAAGTCTTAAACATTCGGGTTTGCAGAAATTTAAATTTACCTCACACTCCTTTAGAATTGGTGCTGCATCTGAAGTTGCATGCAAGGGTTTGTCTGAAGACAGCATCATGTCTTTAGGTAGGTGGGAATCCAAGTGATTTCAATTGTACATTCATCCTAACCTTCTTCTTTAATTTCTTAGTTGTGCCTTGCTGTATTTGGATCATTGGGCACTCTTATATTTTTTGGGCACTTAAAAGAGCAGCAAGTCAGAGTTATTCAGAAAACATATCCATGTCATCTGAACATTTAAATGTTTTTTGGAAGGGCATTAGAGATGGTGTCATTTTTATTTTATCTAACTTGCATCAAATTTGGCCCTCTCCATCTATTTTATTAATATATTTAGGTGGCAATTGTGGCAAACTTGCTCATCCTTGTTGGAGCGGAGTCCCCCTTTACACTCTCTTTTTCGTGTTCTGCCTGTGTATTTGAGGTCTTCCTGGAATCCTCACATCCCCCCTGCATTCCTGTGAGGCAGACTTTATCTCCTGGCAGATGAGGTGGAACACTCTAAGATATTAGAAGTGGAGACAAGCTGTCTACAAAGGTGTCACTTTTATCACCCAATACTATGTAAGCCCACACCTTATCAAAGGGACCCGAGAACTGAACTTTCCTCAGATCAACTGTATGGTTCATATCACGGGATATGAGCTGGTAATTTAGTGTAGAGTTTCCCAATGACCACTCCCAAGTCAGAGCCCCCCTCCCTTTCCCTGAGAGGGACCTTTAAGAGAGTAAAAAGTTTTTTGTCACAGAAAGAGACTGACAGAGATCTCCCAGCAACATCGTAACAAGGGGAGATCAAAGAACCTTTCTGCTCTGCATCTTGAATTTGCTAAAACCAGGCAAGGCAAGTAACTTACCCTGTAATTTCCTCGCTATTCTATGTTTGCTGTGTCTTTATATACATATATATATATTTTTGTGATATCTCTTTGTACATATTTATTTGCATCCAACGCTTTTAGTAATAAATCTTTCTTTCTGAAAGTGTTAAACTGTTTCTAAGCGCTTACTTGCAATTCACGAATCCCTGCCTTTGAAGAGACGCTACTGTGGTTATATTTCTGTATAGTAGGTCCGCGGGCCGTGCTATATAGATCAATATTTCAATCATTATAGTGTATATTTGATAACAGGAGTTTCCCAGTCTCCGACAAAAGTGGTGGTGTCAGTAGAGGGTTAGTTGCGTAACTAACCCGACCCAATAACAAGCGCATTCAGGCTGCAGGCACCGATTGTAGTCCATTAGCTGGGCAATCGCTGTGTAGGGTGCAGCTGGGTGGGGCCTTGTTACGCACGTCACACCGCGGTTTTTGCATCGGCCGGCCCTTCGGTCACGAGTTTGGTGAGAGGGTCTGGGGTCTGATGCCGTGGGCGTGTCGTATTACTGTTAGTCGCGGCTGTGCGATTGTCGCCTGTTGGTGGCAGCGGCCGCGGGTCGTGACAGCAATGACTTAGGAAAAATGAGGACTTTAGATTTGTTATTCGCCATAAAAATGATTTTTATAGGTTTAAGTTCACTTCTTCTAATACTAGGATCATATTTTCCAAAATTATCACTTGAAAAACGAGGGCTCTAACATAAGAGCCAGAAAGCATGGGCATGCGGACACCATCCCTCCCAGAGTTGAAAGAGAGGCTATGGCTTCCGAAGCGGTTGCTGGGCAACAACCTCAACTCAATCTGACTCGGGAAAGTCTGGAAATAAATGAGCCTGTGCGAGCAATCCCGGCTTTCTCCAGTGGTGGCAGCAGAGGTCAGCACAGGGCTCCAATGGCTCAAGAAATCGAAACAGCGACATCTAGTGGAAATGGTGAGTTTAACAGCTTATTAAAAAATATATTAGATTCCATTACTAAACTTACTAATAATTTAAGCCAAAATGTTAATAGTACTAACTTATTAAATAATAGTTATGCTAATGTTTGGGTTAATAAGGATAGTAATGTTAATGCTAATGATAAAATGCCTAATACTTTATGTGCCTTGAGTATAGATAAAATAATTTGGGAATTAATATTAATTCTTCAGTACCAGGAACGTGTTTAAAAGAAGTTTTGCCATGTGAAATATCCTCTTTGGGATATCATTTTTCAATTCAGTTAAAAGAAAAAATATGGAAAGATGAATTTTTGGCAATCCAGTCATTGTTACCCTCAGCAAAAGATTTCACAGGCAAAACAGATAAGAAATCTGAAGAAACAATAGATGAGGATAGGCGTAGACCAATAGCGAGATCATTTCATAATTGGCTACAAGCTTTTGCAATATATTCTAGTGTGCTACGGGAAAAACACCCAGAATATTTCAGTGGTTTATTCCAACATTTGGAACAAGTTTTGGAGGCCTATAAAAATTTTGGAGGATTAGGATGGTATCATTACGACGAATCATTCCGGCAGAAACTATCTATATATCCATCACTAAAATGGGGTATGAAAGATGTAGGCTTGTGGCTAAATTTAATATTACCACAAAAACAGATATTTCAAAAACCACAATCTTCAGTTACAGTATCCCCTTATAAAAGGGGATATTGTTACACATTCAATGAAAGTCAATGTAAGTGGGCAGGGTCATGTAGGTACAAACACGAATGTTCACATTGTTCAGGACCACATCCAATTCTTAAATGTTTCAAAAGAAACATGGTCTTTCAAGGAAATAGAGATAATTTATCAAAAAACCAGCACACCAGTGAATTTGGAAAACATGCGTTCTTAACTGATGGTTTTATGAATGGTTTTCCTTTACCAATATTTTCAGGTTATGGATGCAATATTGTAGATAATTTAAAGTCTGTAGTTCAATTTTCACATATTTTTAGAAAAAAATTAGAAACAGAAATAAAAGAAGGATGCATGGCTGGTCCTTTTAGGGATCCACCATTTCGAAATCCATTGGGTATTATTCCTAAAAAAGAACCGAATATGTATCGGTTTATACACCACCTATCATTCCCAAAAGGCTTTTCGCTAAATGATGAAACAGATGACGGATTAGCGTCAGTATCATATTGCACATTTGAGGAAGCCATTCATAAAATAAGAAAATTTGGAAAAGTAGCATTGCTGGCCAAGGCAGATATAAAGGCGGCATTTAGGCTATTACCTATTATCCAGAAGCATTTAACTCATTGGGTATTAATTTTGAAGGTCAATTTTACTACGATAAAAGTTTACCCATGGGTTTCACTGTCTTGTGTGTATTTTGAAAAACTTTCAAAATTTTTACAATAGGCGGTTGAAAAAGAATCAGGCCAGAATGGGATAACTCATTACCTGGATGATTTTTTGTTTATAGACCCTGCATTTTTGCCAATATATTTATATATGCTGCAAATGTTTAGTACAGTAATGCAACATTTCATTATACCATTAGCAAATTAAAAAATGATTTCTCTAACCACAAAATTGGAATTTTTAGGAATTATTGATAGACACAGAAAAATTTGAATTTCGACTGCTAAGAGAAAAAATAGAAAAATTGACAACAATGATAACAGACTTTTTAAGAAGAAAAAAAGTATTATTAAAAGAATTACAGTCATTATTAGGTATTCTAGCATTTGCATCTAGAATAATGCCAGTGGGAAAAATATTTTCACGCAGGTTTTATTTAGTGATTTCTGGATTAAAATCTCCTTTCTCACATGTAAGATTAATTTATAAATTAAAGGAGGGTTTAGGAGTGTGGTTAAAATTTTTTAAGAATATAACGGTCGTTAATTTTTTTAAGATAAATTTATCTTTGCAACTGATTTTGAATTATTCACTGATTCAGCTGGCTCATTTGGTTTTGCTGCAATATGGAAAACGCATTGGAGTTGTGGTAAATGGCCGTCAAAATGGATTCAAATGAACGCAACAAAGAACATAGTTTTGCTAGAACTATTTCCTTTAATAGTAGCGTTGGAATTATATGGAGAGCACTTTTCCAACAAATGACTATTGTTACAGACAGATAACAAAGGGGTTATGTCTGCAGTAAATTGTTTATCATCTAGGTCCATTTTTGTGGCACAATTGCTTAGATATTTAATTTTGAAATGTTTAAAGCTTAATGTTTGGATTAAAGCAACATATGTCCCAGGAAAAGAAAATCAAATAGCTGACACTTTATCTCAATTCCAGATATCAAGATTCAGACAATTACTTCCGACATCAGATTTAAAAGGTTTTGAGTGTCCAGATCACCTGTGGAACCTGATTTAAATTATTTTAGTGATAAAGGCCATAAAAAAATTTGGTATCTAACAACACATGGGTTGAATATTCACATGCATGGAATACATGGAAGCAGTTTTCCAGAGAATTGGGTTTTCAATTTGATTCCCTGTCTGAGAATGCAATTCTTTCCTTTTTGTGCTTGTTAATGCACATGAATTTTGCTTATAGCCATATAGTAAAAATTTTAGCAGGTGTTTCATTTTTCCTTAAGTTAATTAATTTTCCCGCAATTACATCATTCTTTTCTGTGAAACAATCGCTTAAGGGATATAAAAAACATAATTATTTTCCAGACTCAAGACATCCTATATTTATTGAATTGTTAATAAAAGTTACGTATGATTACCAAAGAAATTTGCTTTTCAGAATTTTAATTTATACTCTTTAATGTGGCATTTATTTTAGCATTTTTTGGAGCATTACGCATATCAGAACTATTGCCCCCAAATAAAAAAGCAATTTCTGCTTTATTACTACAAAATGTGATTGTTTTGGAAAATGGAGTTAGTTTATTCCATTTTCAAAAGCAGATCAGGCTGGAAGAGGAAAATGGATTAATCTTTATACTTGTGTAGACAAGGATATTTGCCCTTTTGTCATGGTAAAAAAGTATTTGAATATTAGACTGGTCTTTTTCTGGTACATGTTGATGCATCACCTTTAGCTAGGTATCAATTTAATGTCATATTTAAGGAATGCATAAAAAAATTAGGTCTTATACAATTTAAATTTACATCTCATTCATTTTGAATTGGTGCAGCTACAGAAGCTGCAAAAATGGGCTTGGATGATGAAATAATAAAAAAATTAGGTAGATGGGAGTCACAGAGTTTCCAATTATATGTTAGACCTAACCTGTCTTTTTAATTCCTTAGGTGATAGACGATATATATGGATATTGGGACATTCATTTGTCTACTGGGCTTTGAAAAGAGTGGCTCAACGTTCATATTCATCTAATTTAGCAATGGATCCTGCTAAAATTCTAATTTTATGGAAAGGGATACGTGATCTCAAATGGTTTAGCATGTTTTTTCATCTTTCTAGGTTGTTTGAAGTTTGGCCTTCTCTGGATATACAGTTGTGTTCAAAATAATAGCAGTCAGACATCACTAACCTGGTCAATCACTGTTTTTGGTAGAAATGATATTTCTACATGGCAAACAATTTACTAGCAGGTGTAGTAGAGTAATAGAAATCCAACAGACCCAACAGTCATGACATGCATGCTGCTGATTCTGTGTAATTGAATCACTAATTGAAAGGGGCATGTTCAAAATAATAGTAATGTGGAGTTCTATTAGTGAGGTCATTCATTCTTTGAAAAACAGGTGGCAATTATTGCCCTTATTTAAGGAAGGAACGCAGCAAATGTTGTACACGCTGGTTACAGTGCATTTCTCTCTGAAATTCTGAGGAAAATGGGTCGTTCCAGACATTGTTCAGAAGAACAGCGTACCTTGATTAAAAAGTTGATTGGAGAGGGAAAACATATATAGAAGTGCAGAAAATGATAGGCTGCTCAGCTAAAATGAGCGCAAATGCTTTAAAATGGCAACCAAAACTTGAAAGACGTGGAAGAAAGCGAAAAACTACCATTCGAATGGATAGATGAAAATCCAAAATGGCAAGGACTCAGCCAACAATCAGCTCCTGGAAGATCAAAGAAGGTCTAGAGTTACATGTGAGTACTGTTACAACTAGAAGACGCCTATATGAAGCCAAGCTATCTGCAAGAAGCCCCCGCAAAGTCCCACTGCTGAAAAAAAGACGTGCTGAAGAGGTTACAATTTGCCAAAGAGCACATTGACTGGCTTAAAGAGAAATGGCACAACATTTTGTGGACTGATGAAAGTAAGATTGTTCTTTTTGGCTCTAGTGGCCGGAGACAGTTTGTCAGACGACCCCCAAACACTGAATTCAAGCCACAGTACACTGTGAAGACAGTGAAGCATGGTTGCGCAAGCATCATGATATGGGGATGTTTCTCATACTACGGTGTTGGGCCTATTTATCGCATCCCAGGGATCATGGATCAGTTTGAATACATCAGAATACTTGAAGAGGTCATGCTGCCTTATCCTGAAGAAGAAATGCCCTTGAAATGGGTGTTCCAACAAGACAACGACCCCAAACACACCAGTAAACGTGCAACATCTTGATTCCAGACCAACAAGATTGACGTTATGGAGTGGCCAGCCCAATCCCCGGATCTTAATCCAATAGAAAACTTGTGGGGTGACATCACAAATGCAGTTTCTGAGGCAAAACCAAGAAATAGGGAAGAACTGTGGAATGTAGTCTAATCATCCTGGGCTGGAATACCTGTTCACAGGTGCCAGAAGTTGGTTGACTCCATGCAACACAGATGTAGAGCAGTTCTCAGAAACAGTGCTTATACAACTAAATATTAATTAAGTGATTCAAAGGAAAGCAAAATCTTCAAATATTTTTCAGTTTATATAGTGAATGTTTGAGTTTGTAAAGAAGAATACAAACACTGCTATTTTTTTTGAACAGTCTAATATTCACTTTTCTTCATTTTTTTTAAAGGAACAACACAAATTTGATATATTTTTCTTCATGTGTTGATTTGGAATAGAATGTGTAGTGTTCCCAATGCATTTGTGTGTATGGAAATAAAAGCTATTAGAAGGATTTTGAGCTTTATTCACTTTTTTCAACACACTGCTATTATTTTGAACACAACTGTATTAACTATACACCTTGGAGGAAATGATATAGGCAACGTTAAAACTTTAGAACTAATGTTCATGATGAAACGGGATTTACACTGTTTCCACTTATCATCCCCAAAAACTACTATTATCTTTTCAGAAGTAGTCCCTAGACTTGTATGGTTAGTTAATCCTCAATTTAAAAATTTTTAAAATTAGGAGACGACTAAACAAGTCTATGGAAAAATTCATGCTTCTAATAGGTGGATTTTCATACCGTCACATGGATCTAGAAGGAGGATTTAGCGGTATTTATCATTCAGATGGTGTGCATCTATCTGAAGTGGGTATAGATATCTTTAATTTAGGATTACAAAATACTATAGAATTGGCCTGCGGCTCTTGGGTAGGCCGGACATTGTGGGACAAATCCGGCTGGTGCAAGTTTATTCATGGTTGATAATTAAAGTGTAAGATGTTTGAAAAAATTATATTGCAAATTTAATTTATGTTAGTTGTAATTACCAATAAAAGTGCAGAGTCCAAAAGTTTTATGCAAAAAAAAAGCCAAATGTGTGTTTGTCATTATTTGAAATTAAATTATTTAAGTATAGTTATTCGGGGAAGAGGGATAAAGTGCATCCTGCATTCCCATTAAAAATGAGGACTCAAACATAAGAGCCCGAAAGCATGGGCATGCGGACGCCATACCTCTATATTTAAAATAAATTTAAAAAAAATTATCCTCAGAAATAGGTAGGAATTAGGTTAGGGTCCCTTTAAGAAATCAGATAAGGAAAAAAGCGGGAAGAGAGTAAGCACATGACCATGGAAAAAAGCGGGAAAACCATGTGACCATGGAACATTCTGGAATATTGGGGGCTCATAATATAAAGGCACTCCGTGAATGAATTCTCCACAGTCGGTCAGAGTTGGCCAACAGGCTCCCTACCCTCCCTCCCTTGTCACAAGGCACTATTTATGTGGTTTGTGTCACCTTTTCTATAGAAAAGGGGGACTTATTGATTACTGATTGAATTATTTCAGATAGGGTGAGTCCTTAAAGACTGAGCAAGTTTATTCATGGTTGATAATTAAATTGTAAGATGTTTAAATAAATTATATTGCAAATTTAATTTATGTTATTTGTAATTACCAATAAAAGTGCCGTAGCCAAAAATTTTATGCCAAGAAAAAAAAGAAATGTTGTGTGTGTGTCATTATTTGAAATTAAATTATTTAAGTATAGTTATTCGGGGAAGAGGGATAAAGTGCGGCCTGCATTCCCATGGATTTGCTCTCCTCAGTGTAGAATGATGGAAAAAATCAGAAAGAGGATTAATAGGGCGATGCAAAAATACTTACCTCTGATAGATGGATTCTCTTACAGGCATGTTGGTTTAGAAGGAGGCATTTCAGGATTGTATTGCCAAGATGGGATACATATATCAGATGTTGCTCTAGATATCTTTAACCTAGACCTCCAGAACTGCATTGAAAAGGCTGCGGTTTTGGGGTAGGCCAGACTTGTTCTATGAACAAGTACTGGCATTTGGGGTGTTTGTAATTGCTGTGTAATTTAGGCTTGAGTTCAACTAACTGAGCTATTGGTTATTAATAATTGAAGTGTATTGTTATATTTTATAATAAACACATAATTTGTTTTTGGTGAATTTATTTGACTGATTTATGATAATACTAATAAAGTGCTGTGGCCTTTTAAAATGCCATTTAATGTGTTCTGGTTTTGATTTATTTGATATGTAATTTTATGAGTTTATGCGGCCTGCTGTCCTAGGATGTTGGAAAACATTTGATGATCAGCCAATTGGCTGCAGCTGCTGTTCAGTGTATTCTGACAGCAGAGAGTATTGCTGTAAAAACACAATGTCCCTGTGTGGGGGATGCCTCCATCTACCTCGTTTGTGGTGATGGAGGAATCTGTTCATTTTTTGTTTCATTCAGCCCACTGGCTAAAAGAACAAAAAAAAGTCCCATGTCTAACACTTATTTATTGTGGAGACTGGGAGAATTTGCATTTCCAGAAGGGATGTAAGTTGCAAAGTAGTGTAATTAAAATTAATTCTCCAACTAAAAGTAAATAGTTTTGAACTGTTTTTTTCCTAATGTGATAATGGTAGGAGGCTTGATGAAAATTATTGTCATCTTGTCATCGATATGATGTTTTTAATGAGGGTCATAGGGCATTACTGTAGATCACACAGTTCAGTGCAGGCATCCAATTATCTGGCTATAATACGAAAACCAAGTAAGACATATTTATATAAAGTATCACTTGACAAACCAAATTGTCTTCATGTCAGTGTTTCAGCATTTATTTTCTTTCCTTTAAACAAAGCCATTTAAAATTGCAATGGTCGAGGGTATCAGGACTGCCAGGAAAGGCACCCAGTCACCCAAACCTTTGTTTACTCTGCAGGGTTTATTCAAAAAAGGTTTTGAATAGCACTTTAGGAAGTATGTAGCATTATGCTATTTGGCATGCAGAAAATTGAAAAGAATTGATTATACTTAAGCACAACAAATGAAACTTCATGTTCCTCATTTACTTGTTCCAAACCATAAATGTCATGAAAATAATATACAGCTATGAGAGCGCTTGTTAACCGTTTCAATACCGTGCAATTTTACACCTTCCTGCCCAGGCCATTTTTCAGGTTTCAGCGCTCTCACACTTTGAATGACAATTGCGCAGTCATACAACATTGTACCCAAACTAAAATTTTATCATTTTCTTCACACAACTAGAGCTTTCTTTTGGTGGTATTTAATCACCGCTGGGGTTTTTATTTTTTGCTAAATTAACAAAAAAAGACCAAAAATTTTGAAAAAAAAACACATTTTTCTTTGTTTCTGTTATAAAAGTTTACAAATAAATAATTGTTCTTCATAAATTTAGGCCGAGATGTATTCTGCTACATGTCTTTGGTGAAAATAACCCAAATTAGGATGTATTATTTAGTTTGTAGGAAAGTTATAGAGTTCACAAACTATGGTATAGATCTGAATATTGATCAATCCTGAAGTACTGACAGCCAATCTAATTTCTTGAGGTCCAAGAATGTCAGAATAGTACAGATATCCCCAAATGACCCCTTTTTGCTGAGTAGACAGTCGGACGTACTTCATAAGAGGCATGGCGAGTTTTTTGAAGTTGTATTTTTTTGTCATAATTTTTCCGAAAATGAAAAAATGAAAAATATTATTTTCACTATTTTTTTTTTTACATACTGTCACCAGTGCAGTACAGCGTCATCATATAACTGGCATGGCGGTGAACAGGGACACTGACTGGTGACAGTATGAAAAAAAAAAAAAATTATATTTTTTTTTAATTTTTTTTTATTTTTTTATTATATTTAATTTTTTATTACATTTTTTTTTTATTTTTTTTAAGATTTTTTTTCATATTTTACTATGACCAAAATAGTACAATGTTACCATAGTAACATTGTACTACTTTGGGGAAGTGATCAGTATTTTTTTTTTTTTTTTTTTTTACACAATTTGCTTATAGCAAAGAATTACTTTGCTATAAGCAAGCATTTAGCTGAATGAAATCGATTCATTCAGTTTTTTTTTTTTTTTTTTTTTGTGCTTAGCTGTGATTTGGTCACAGCTAATCACATGACATGTGCATGTGATTAGCTGTGACCATTCACAGCTAGGCACTAGTATACAATGGATGGCATCATGAATGAAGCCATCCATTGTATACAACTGTCATGTGACCTGCTGTGATTGGTCGCGGCAGGTCACATGGTACCGGCAACGGGAGCCGGTACTCGGATCTGTCATCGGCCGTGTCCGAGGTGCACGGGCGGTGACAGATCCCGCTGCTGCGCCGCTCTGCAATAGCGCAAACGGCGCATGTGCGGGAGCACGCCAAATGGCGTGGACCCGGAAAGCTGCAGCGCTTTTCAAGCCGCCAAACGGCTATTGGCCGGGCGGCTAATGGTTAAAAGCAATCTAGAAGATGAAAGAGGGTGCTTGTGAATTTACAATGCTCCTGTACTGACATTTTTCTAAGGTATTGTAAGTTTAATCATCTTATTTGCATCATATAACAGTACATCGTTATTGAAATGTGGCCATTTTCTTATGATTACTCAACATAAGATGCTTGTTTGTTTTCAGTAATTACTATCATAAAAGGGGTCATTCAGCTATGAGATTAAAATTAATGTAATGCATGCAATCGCCACTATTATTTTATTAATGATATCCATTTTCTGACCAGTGACTATCATTAGGAAAGGTATTGGTCTGCAGTTCCAGGCAGATAATGTAAAAGTAATCAATGCACAAGGAAGAGTGCACCGGCATTGTGTAGTATGTCTTCTTTAATGTGAAAAGTAAAGAGGAATACACTCACAGATTTAATCCTTGCACAGTAAGCGTCAACATGGAACTGCCGCTGAAACCACCAGTATGGGTGTCTGCTCGGAGTGGAGCTGAGGGTCCTGTGTTTGGAAAGCAAACTGGTGTTGGAGCACACAACACTCTCCTGGCCTTCTATTTCCTGCCTTTTATAGACACCTCATTCACAGCTGTGCATTTGCAGGGTACTGTTGCTTGGGGAATCTTATCCTCCTCATGGACCTGTCAATACAGTGGTGGTGACTTTTTAACCTTGCTTAAAAGTGAGGGAGAGGCGTCCGAATGCCCATGAAAGCGGACCCCTTAAATTTTGCCCATTTTTTACATGGGAATGCAGACATACTCTCTTCCCCTTAATACTACTAGCTAATAAAATAAGACAAACAAGTTTTAATTGGCATAAAATTGGCCTTAGCACCTTTATTGGTATAATTAAATAAAAAAATGATATAAAAATTTGAAACATTTATTTAATATATTTATCACTTAAGCTCTGGCCTATAGCAGGTTTATTGCTATAGGGTGGACTCCCTGTGCAAAATTACATATATAAACCCCGCCATATTTGTGAGGAGGGGGCACTTAACGCCCTCCCCCAGCAAGTGCAGTGTCAGTAGATTACTGCCACTTGATACATTGCACATAAAACTGCAGGGTTAGCAAGGTCAAGCCTGATCTCTGTTAGCTCTAGCAGGTAATTTTTTTGTAGCAGTTCAAGCAGTCCCTGACAGCCAGGTGCTCTTTTTCCCATGAGTTACACTAGGTACCTATAAATTTAGTGACCAAAATGTCCAGCAAAAGGTACTCTAGTGAAGAGGCCTACAGGATTCTGAGCATGTCAGATAAGAGCGAAGAGGAAGCCTCACTGTCAGAATCAGGCTCAGAATACGAACCAGTAGACAGCAGTGGCACCCTGACAGATAGCTCAGAGCTGGAGTAGAGGTCCCTGCTAAGATCAGGCATACCCAATCTCAAACCCAGGTTGCTGAGGTGTTACAATTGCATGGTGATTCTCATATGTAGCAGAGTGCCAGTTCTTGTGCCGCTCTACCTTTGGTGAACTGGCGAGCACCAGCGGCCTAGTACATCCTGGTCTTTTACATACCAGCACTGCAGTATCACTTGGTGATGTGGCGAGTCCCATAAGTGAAGTACAAACTGGTGCGGTGGCTAGCACAAGTAGTGTCCTTCAGCCATCAAGAATTTGAACACAGGCCCGTAGACCCCATAGTGTCCTTCCAGATGTACTTGCAAATCCTGATTGGCAACCCACAATTTCTGCAGCACCCGTACATCCCTCATTCACTGCCCAACCTGAAATTCAGGTGGAAACAGCAAATGTAACTACTCCCCTTGATTTTTTGGAGCTGCTTTACATGGAAGATCTGTATGGATTGATTGTAGATCAAAGCAATTTATATGCACAACAATTTATCGCTGCCAACCAAGATTCAAACCTTGCCAGACCATTTGCATGTAAACCTATTACGGTTTCCGAATTTAAAGTTTTTTTGGGCCTAACCCTCAACATGGGCATTACTAAAAAAAATGAATTGCGGTTGTATGGGTCCACAGACCCGATTCATCATTGGTCTGTGCTCTCTGCTGCCATGGCCAGACATATATATCAGAATATAATGTGATTTATGCATTTCAACGACAATACACTCTGTTGTCCTCTGTGTGACCCTGAATATGACTGGCTCCACAATATTCAGTCCCTTGCAAATCCCCTTAACCAGACATTTGCAGATGTGTATACTCTCCAGCAAAACATCTGTGTTTATGAGTCCCTCATTCATTTTTCTGGCCTCCTTGCATTTAAAATCATTTCTCCCCAGCAAGCATGCCAGATATGGAGTCAAAATGTATAAGACTTGTGAGAGGGCAACAGGCTATACATGTAATTTTCAGATTTACGAGGGACTTTATTTTGGAGCACCCGGATGCCCTGACTACATGGAGAGCAGTGACAAGGTAGTTTGGGACTTGGTGTCACCCTTTTACCACATGGGGTACCACTTATACGTTGACAATTTTTATACAAGTGTGCCACTATTTAGACATTTGTACAATCTTGGAATTGGCACGTATGACACCGTACGACCTAATTGCCTGGACTTCCCCCAATGGCTTGTAAATACCCATCTTAGAAAGGGGGAGAAAGTCTGCATGAAAAATGATGACTTGCTTGCATTGAAGTGGAAGGACAAACTGGATATTTTTGTCCTGTCTTCCATTCATGCAGACATGACCATCTAAATTTCCATAGCAGCTGGTGTTGTTGAGAAGCCCCTCTGTGTCCTCGACTATAACCTTAACATGGGAGGGGTGGACATCAACGACCAGATGATGAAGCTGTATTTAGTCTCCCATAAAGCCAGACGCTGGTCCAAAAAAGTGTCTGTAAAATTATTTCAATCAGCTCTGTACAACGCTTTTGTGCTTTACAAAGCTGGCAGTGGAAGAAGTGGATCCTTCCTAAAATTCCAGGAAGAGATCATCATGGTCCTTTTTTATCAAGAAGGTACTGTGGCCTGAACCCCCCACCTAGATGCAGTGAGCTGGCTGCATGAGAGGCATTTTTCTGATGCCATTCCTAGTACCCCAACCCAAAAGCCACCCCAAAAAAGATGTCATGTCTGTAGCAGACATGGAATTAGGCGGGACATTTGCTTTTGTTGTTCCTCCTGTCCTGGCCAACCTGGTCTCTGCCTCAAGAACTGCTTCTGTCACTACCATACCTTAGTGGAGTATTAGTATAGGGTACAGCATGGCATAGTCCAGGGCACATATATACACAGGATCTCGAAAGATGTTAGGAAGTCAGGAAACTAGCTATCACATTTTGGGAGACCCTAATATCTGCTTGTTACAGTTTAAAAAATAAAAGTAAAAGAAAGTAAAAAAAAAACATACAAATAAAAAAAACCAAAATATTTGTTTTATTGGATTACTGTTTTATTGTTAACCATTGCTGTTTTCTTTGCAGAAATGCCATTCAGCTGCAGCACCGATCTGCTTATTCTGACAGCAACAGTCTTGCTCTCAGAATATACATAAGTGTGTGCAGCGCTGTTGGATGAGATTTTTCATACACAGTGAAAAAAAGAATATATAAGCCCAAGCATGAGGGCCTGGGGTGGTCAGCGGGTGGATCACCCCTATGCTTCGGCATATATATTTTACAATATTTGTTGGCATAGATTTCAATAAAAAGTTATTTTATTGAGTTACTGTTTTATTGTTACGGTTTTATTTTTAACCATTGATGTTTTCTTTTCAGGAATGCCATTCAGCTGCAGCACCGATCTGTTTTATTTTGACAGCAACAGAGTCTTGCTCTCAGAATATACAGAAGTGTGTGCAGCGCTGTTGGATGAGATTTTTCATCCGCAGTTAAAAAAGAGCATATATGCCCAAGCATAGGGGCCTGGGGTGGTCAGCTGGTGGATCGTCCCATGCTTAGGCATATATTTAAGAAAAACATTTTTGGCAGAGATTTCTTCATCCACATTGATTGATGTGAATAGAGGAATCTGTTCTTAACCATTAGCCGCCCGGCCAATAGCCGTTTGGCGGGCAGGAAAAATGCTTTCGATTTCTGGGTGGACGCCTTTTGGTATACTCCCGGGCATATGCAGTTTGTGCGCTTGCAGAGCCACGCAGTGGCGCGATCTGTCACCGGCCGTGTACCTCGGACACGGCGGATGATAGATCTGAGTACCCCGTTGCTGGTACCATGTGACCTGCTGTGACCAATCACAGCAGGTCACATGACAGTTGTATACAATGGATAGCTTTATTCATGCCATCCATTGTATACTAGTGTCTAGCTGCGAATGGTCACAGCGATCACATGCACATGTGATTAGCTGTGGCCAAATCACAGCTAAGCACAAAAAAAAAAAACCCTGAATGAATCGATGTCATTCAGGTAAATGCTTGCTTATAGCAAAGCAGTTCTTTGCTATAAGCAAATTGTGTAAAAAAAAAAAAAAAAAAATACTGATCACTTCCCCAAAGTAGTACAATCTTACTATGGTAACATTGTACTACTTTGGTCATAGTGAAGTATGAAAAAAAAATCTTACAAAAAAGAAAAAAATGTAATAAAAATTAAAAATAATAAAAAAAAAAAATATATATATATATATTTTTTTTTTCATACTGTCATCAGTCAGTGTCACTGATCACCGCCATGCCAGTTATATGATGATGCTGTACTGCACTGGTGACAGTATGTAAAAAAAAAATAGTGAAAATAATTTTTTTAATTTTTTAATTTTCCAAACAAATATGACAAAAAAAAATACAACTTAAAAAAACTTGCCATTCCTCTTATGAAGTACGCCGGACTGTCTACTTTGCAAAAAGGGGTAATTCGGGGGATATCTGTACTATTCTGACATTCTTGGACCTCAAGAAATTAGATTGGCTGTCAGTACTTCAGGATTGATCAATATTCAGATCTATACCATAGTTTGTGAACTCTATAACTTTCCTACAAACTAAAAAATATATCCTAATTTGGGTTATTTTCACCAAAGACATGTAGCAGAACACATCTTGGCCTAAATTTATGAAGAACAATTATTTATTTGCAAACCTTTATAACAGAAACAAAGAAAAACGTGTTTTTTTTTCAAAATTTTCGGTCTTTTTTTGTTAATTTAGCAAAAAATAAAAACCCTGGCAGTGATTAAATACCACCAAAAGAAAGCTCTAGTTGTGTGAAGAAAATAAAATTTTAGTTTGGGTACAATGTTGTATGACCGCGCAATTGTCATTCAAAGTGTGAGAGCGCTGAAACCTGAAAAATGGCCTGGGCAAGAAGGGGGTAAAAGTGCCCAGTATGGAAGTGGTTAATAATATATATGCCCAACTAGGACCAGCGACGTACTGGTACCTCACTGGACTTTGAGTGGTTATACCAGGACGATGCCTGGGCATCATCCTGGTATAGTTTTTCTTCAGCCAGCAATTGGCTTTCATGTAAAAGTAATCGTAAGGCCAATTTCTTTTTTAAAGCAGTTGGAGGAAATGCTCCCCCCCCCCCACGCTGCCTTCCATAACTTTCTCAGGCAATCCCCTGCCATCGGGGAACCTGAGAATGCAGCAGGCATTTTCACCAGCTGATTGGTGACCGGAATGGGGCCAATCATCTCTATAGTCTAAGAAACCGGAAGCTACCATCATTTCATCACTTCATTTTCGCCTGATATAAACAGCACCATTTTTAAATTGGGAAAGCATCTGATAACACCGATCTTGTTGATATCAGATGATTTAAGGGCAGTGGAGATATCTAGAGTCTAAGGGACCCCAGATTACTCTGAAAAGAATACCTGTCACTGCCTATTGCTATCACAGGGGATATTTACATTCCCTGTGATAACTATAAAAGTGATAAAAAAAATTAAAGGGACAGTGTAAAAATAATAATAAAAAAAAGCACCCTCGTCCCTCCATGTGTGTGTGCAAAGGCATACGCTAACGTTGGCCCCATATTGGTATGCAAACAGCGGTTGCACCATGCATGTGAGCTATTGCCGTGAACGTCAGATCGAGGGCAGTAATTCTAGCAGTAGGCTTCCTATGTAAATCTAAAATGGTAGCCTGTAAAGGCTTTTAAAGCATCCCCTATTGATATTAAAAATGTATATATATTGTAAGTACTATGTGACATAAAAATTGCAACACCCACCATTTTAATCTCTAAGGCGTCTGCTAGAAAAAATAATGTTTGGGGCTCAAAGTAATTTTCTAGCAAAAAATACAGATTTTTTCATGGAACAAAAAGTGTCAGAAAAGGCTGTGATCTTCAAGCGATTAGAAGAGTGAGTGATGTGTGGCATAAGCTTCTAATGCTGGGCATAAAATGCCAAGATAATGCCCCACAAATGCTCCCTTTTTGGAAAGTAGATACCCCAAACTATTTGCTGAGAGGCATGTTGAGTCAATAGAAGAATTTATTTTTTAGCACAAGTTTTTGCACAATGAAATTTTTTTTTTCTGTTTACACAAAGTTGTCACTTAAATTATTTATTGCTCCGAGTATGGGGATACCACATATGAAAGACTTTTTGGCAGTCAAGCCGCTTACATGACCCCAAAATCCAATAAGCACCTTCAGGCTTTTAAACAGCTTTATATCTGCTTCCTGACTACCTATCACAGTTTCGGTGGCCCTGAAATGCCAGAATAGTACACCCCCCCCCCCCTCATGACCCCTTTTTGGAAAGTGAAGGTGAAGAAATAAAACAAAAACATATTTTTTCTTTTCTTTTTTTATTTGTAAAAACCTTGAGAAAAAAAAATGAGGTCTGCAAAATGTTCATCATGCCTCCTATTAAATTCCTTGGGGTGTCTCTGTTCTAAAAAGGGGTCATTTTGTTTGTGTTATTCTGGCATTTCAGGGCCTCCAAAACTGTAATAATGAAGAAGTGAAATGAGAATGCTACGCACCTTCAGGTTTTCACAGTGGTCATTCAATTTTTGGCTCCTGTATGTGGCTAGGCCCCCAAAAAGTCTCACATATGTGGTATCCCCATACTTGGTAGAAGTAGCTAAATGTATTTTGGGGTGTAATTCCACATATAGCCATGGCATATGTGAGCGATATATCATTTAAGTAACAACTTTGTGTAAAAAAAAAAAAAATGTTTTGTCATTTTTCAAACACTTAGGGTTCCCGTACAAACACAACTCTTCCAGCAAGTTGAAGACACTTCAGAGGAAAACTTAGATATCCTATAGGGAGTCAAGTACTAGCACAGCAATATTTTTTGTGTCATTTCCCATAGGTTTACACTCTTAGTAGCTGTATATGATTGAGTATCCGATTGAGAAGCAAACCACTTGTTAAGTTGAGCAAGAATGGAAGCCAAATAATAATCGCTCAAGAGAGCATGACCCATGCCGCCTGCTTGTTTAGATTTAATAAGTTTGCTGAAGGCACAGCGTGCCTTCTTGCCTTACCAAAGATACTTATTTAGTATAGACTTTAAGGATGAGAAATAAGAATTGTGTGCAGTTAAGGGTAGAGTTCTAAATAGGTAGAGTAATTGTGGGAGAATCTGCATTTTGAAGGCTGCCAACCTTCCTGACCAAGACATTTTGCAGAGGGCTAATTTATCTCATTTGTGACAAAAAGAGTCTAGGAAGGTATTATAATTTTCCTTAACAAGATTATTACTTCTAGGGGTAAGGGTAATACTTAAATAGGCAATCCCTCTATCCTTCCATAAATAAGGGAAATTAGATTTGAGGACCTGTTTAGTTTTAGCTGGTATCCCCAAGTCTAAAATACAGTCATGGCCGAAATTGTTGGCACCCTTGATATTTCTCCAGGAAATCATGTATTTCTCACGAAACGTATTGCATTAACACATGTTTTGCTATACACATGTTTATTCCCTTTGTGTGTATTGGGACAAAACAAAAAAAGGGAGGAAAGAAAGCAAATTCGACATAATGTCACACAAACCTCCAAAAATGGGCTGGACAAAAGTATTGGCACCCTTTCACAACTGCGGATAAATAAGAATGTTACAAGCATGTGATGCTCCTGTAAACTCACCTGGGGCAAGTAACAGGTGTGGGCAATATAGAAATCACACCTGAAAGCAGATAAAAAGGAGAGACGTTCACTTAACCTTTGCATTGTGTGTCTGTCTGTGCCACACTAAGCATGGACAACAGAAAGAGGAGACGAGAACTGTCTGAGGACCTGAGAACCAAAATTGTGGCAAAATATCAACAATCTCAAGGTTACAAGTCCATCTCCAGAGAACTAGATTTGCCTTTGTCCACAGTGCGCAACATTATCAAGAAGTTTGCAACCCATGGCACTGTAGCTAATCTCCCTGGTCGTGGACGGATGAGGAAAATTGATGAAAGATTGCAACGCAGAATAGTCCGGATGGTGGATAAGCAGCCCCAAACATGTTCCAAAGACATTCAAGCTGTCCTGCAGGCTCAGGGAGCATCAGTGTCAGCGCGAACTATCCGTCGACATTTAAATGAAATGAAACGCTATGGCAGGAGACCCAGGAGGACCCCACTGCTGACACAGAGACATAAAAAAGCAAGACTACAGTTTGCCAAAATGTACTTGAGTAAGCCAAAAGCCTTCTGGGAAAACGTCTTGTGGACAGATGAGACCAAGATAGAGCTTTTCGGTAAAGCACATCATTCTACTGTTTACCGAAAACGGAATGAGGCCTACAAAGAACAAAACACAGTACCTACGGTAAAATATGGTGGAGGTTCAATGATGTTTTGGGGTTGTTTTGCTGCCTCTGGCACTGGGTGCCTTGACTGTGTGCAAGGCATCATGAAATCTGAGGATTACCAAAGGATTTTGGGTCGCACTGTAGGGCCCAGTGTCAGAAAGCTGGGTTTGCGTCCAAGATCCTGGGTCTTCCAGCAGGACAATGACCCCAAACATACGTCAAAAAGCACTCAGAAATGGATGGCAAAGAAGCGCTGGAGAGTTCTGAAGTGGCCAGCAATGAGCCCAGATCTAAATCCCATTGAACACCTGTGGAGAGATCTTAAAATTGCTGTTGGGAAAAGGTGTCCTTCCAATAAGAGAGACCTGGAGCTGTTTGCAAAGGAAGAGTGGTCCAAAATTCCGGGTGAGAGGTGTCAGAAGCTTATTGATGGTTATAGGAAGCGACTGATTTCAGTTATGTTTTCCAAAGGGTGTGCAACCAAATATTAAGTTAAGGGTGCCAATACTTTTGTCCAGCCCATTTTTGGGGTTTTGTGTGACATTATGTCATATTTGCTTTTCTGCCTCTGTTTTATATTTGTTCCAATACATACAAAGGGAATAAACATGTGTATAGCAAAACATGTGTTAATGCAATACCTTTTTTGTGTGAAATACTTGATTTTCAGGAAAAATATCAAGGGTGCCAACAATTTCGGCCATGACTGTATATGATTTTGTCTCATTTACCTTATAATAAGATACTTTATTAAAGAGTGTTAATGCTAAATGCACCAAAGCCAATGAAGTTTTGACATCTGTGAGCATAATTATGACATCATCTGCAAAAAGGCTAATGGTGTGCATCCTATTCCCTATCATGAAGCCCCTTATCTGTGGATGTGTGCGTATATATGTAGTTCCATCAGTAAGTTAAAAATAAGCGGGGAGAATGGGAACGCTATCTTGCTGTCCAATTGTCCCCAGAGGTTTGGAGTAGTGCCTAGTTGGCTGTGGCCAAATGTTATTTTAACACCACCACTATGGAGGTGGTGTATAAGGTCCTTCTCCAATGGTACTGGGTCCCGGCATGGATAGCCCATGCAAACCCGTCTTGTGGTGATCGATGTTTTAGATGTTGCGGAATCCGTGGAGATGAGATACACGTATGGTGGACTTGCCAGCGATTGGTGGGCTTTTGGTCCAGAGTCTATGGCCTTTTGTTGACCCTTTTTCACTCTACCTTCCGTAGAGATCCCTGTCATGCACTCCTCCATTGTCCACTTTGTGGCCTCTTGTCCCATCAGCAGAAATTGGCTACCTATCTTTTCATAGCAGCTAAAAGGGCCATTGCTAGGGCCTGGAAGAAACCAACTGTTCAGGTTGTGGAAGTGAGGAATATTATGACCACCCTCATGATTCAGGATAAAATGTCGAGTATTCTCAATGATTCTCATCCTCGGGTCCTGAAAATTTGGAACCCTTGGTGGTCTTATGCTAACCAGGGGCGGACTGGTTATTATTTCAAACAAGAAAAAAGAGAAAAACTAATAAAAATTATTGTACCAGAAAAAATAAGCGGGGAGAGAGGGCATCCTTGTCGAATTCCGTTGGATATATTAAATTGAGTTGACAAAATACCGGATACATAGATCTGAGCTGAGGGTTTAGTATACAATGCCATTATGGCTGAGTAAATTGGGCCTTTAAATCCAAACTTAGTAAGTACCTTTGTCAGATATGCCCAATGTATTCTATCGAACACCTTCTCCGCGTCTGAAGCCAGGAGCAGAGAAGGCGTTCTGTTCTTAGTAGTTAGATGTATAATATTAATCAGGCGTCTAATTGTGTCTGCAGTTTGTAAACCCAGATTGGTCTGAATGGATGAGTGAGGGTAATATATCAACCAGCCTATAAGCCACCAATTTTGCATAGATCTTTAAATCATTATTTAGCAACGAAATGGGGCGAAAATTCTGCAGTGCGGTAGGTTCCTTCCACAGTTTTGGTAGTGCAACTATTATTACCCTGAGCATTTTGGAAGGGAAAGATGCAGAGGTAGCAGCATGGCCATACACCTTCTTCAGATGTGAAGTAAGGATATGTTTAAAGGTTTTATAGTATTCCCCCATCAAGCCATCTGGGCCTGGTGATTTGTTGTTAGGCAGAGATTCAATAGTACGTATTCTTTCATCATTAGTAAAGGGGAGATTAAGGTTATTTAATTGATCCCATGATAACTTGGGAAGATGAATTGTTTTTAAAAATTTGCTAATGTTTTCAACTGTGGGCTGGGAGGTGTTAGGGTTCTGGCTAAGATTATAGAGAGAGCTGTAGTATCAGCTAAAGCTATAGCTTGAGGATGATATAATTTATCTTGTTTGTTTGGGTGAAGGATAAAATGTATTTTGATTTTATATCTATGGCCTCTAAGACGATAAGTTAAGACTTTACCTGCTTTGTTACCACTCCCGTATATGACATTTTTAGCCTTCTAGAGGCTTTTTCAAAATCCTCTAATAAAATTAGTCTAAGATCATGTCGTAGTTTTGTCAGTTGGTCAGAGAGTGATTTGGAGGGAGAGGTTTTGTTGTTTGTTTTTTTACGTATGTATTTTTGCAAAAGAGCCGCTCCCTCCACCTCTTAACCCCTGCTCCTAGTTTAATAAGTATACCTCTCACAAAGGATTTATGAGCATTCCACATGACAGATGGATCTTCAACAGATGGGACATTAATATAAAAAAATTCAGTTAAACTGCTTTCTAGCATGAGCTTGGACGGAGCAGCCTGGAACAAGTTGGATCTCCAAATATGGATAGAGCTGAAAGACAATTTATCTCCAACCAACAGCATCACCGAGGTATTGTCCGACCAAGTTATGGCGTTACTCTCAGCAGTTTTGATTTTAGGTAAGAGCCACTTATCAACAATAAATATATCTATTCTGGTATACGTATTATGTCTCGTGGAGAAGGAGGAGTAGTCTCTTTCATTGTTGTATAAGCACCTCCAAACATCAAATAGCTCGTGGGTGTGTAGTAATGGTTGTAGTGATGCTTGGTGCCTTTGGGTAGCTGTGGTGGTGTCAATCTTTGGCTCCGGTGTGAGATTAACATTTCCACAGAGTAGTAGAGAGCCTCGTTGTATTGTACGAATCTTCTTTAAGACTTTATTAAAAAATTTGATCTGGTGCCTGTTTAGGGCATAGATATTGGCCAGAGTGTATGTGGTAGAATTGATGTCATAAACCAAAATGTGGTTAACGACCCTTTGGATCTGAGACTTCTCTATGTAATGTAAAAGTGGCAGAGTCTCTTATAGCTGTTAATACGCCTCTTTTCTTTGTATCCGTGTTTGCCAGGAAGATGTGAGAAGTTTTCTATTTTTGATAAGGGTAACTTAAATTCCATCAGTGCTGTATTGATGTTTATACCTAAAAAGTCAATAGATGTCGTTGGTAAAAGTTTTATCTTTGCTAGCAGAATGCCAATGTGTGGTGTGTTAAGACCAAATAACTGAAGCATATATAAACATAGAGGCGAATCAGGGGGCCTATAAATTAAAAATTGTCTACTGTAGATAGTGTATAATACCTCTATATCTAAAACTGATTTAAATGAAATTACCCACTGCAAGAAGGTTGCAAATGATACAAAATATGCACATGACAATGAACAGCCCATGGGCAGGCACATATCATAGTAATACTGACCTTCAAAATAAATTCCCAGTGAACTAAAAGAAGAAGAAATAGGTAATAAGTGAAATGCTGCTTTTATGTCCAGTTTTGCAAGCAACACATCAAGACCAAATTTCTTGATATTATGAATGGCTTCTTCAATACAGCAATAAGAGACAGATGACAACACTAACAAATATAGGCAAGAGAAACTGTTAGTAAAGTCTTCAATTAAAAACCTGTCTCTCTCCTTGTTTGGGTAAATTTTCAGCCACTGTTGCATGTTTGCCAGCCTCACTGGTGTGTGAGCTTTTGGAAAAGATTTCTCTAGCATTTTGGTGTGGAGTTTTGTTTCTTTTGAAACATTTAAGTACTGGGTGAGCTCCTGAGCAATATGAGCATTCCTACTTGTATTTGCATGATGCAGCACATTTACACTGGCTTTTGTTATATGCAAAGCAAAAGCCCCTTTTATAAAGAGAAATTGCAGATGAAGGCTGTTGTTTAACAAAAGAGGATTTTTGTGGTAAGATTAAATTTATCCACAACCCCACATATTTCATCCTCCACTTTAACTTGGGGTATATTGCTAATTTTTGTCATCATAAAAAAAACTAAAACATTCAGCTCACCAAAATTTTTATATGCTTCCAAGATATGCTCAAGATGCTGGAAGAGGCCACTACAATATTCTGGATGCTTTTCCCAAGTACACTAGAGAAGATGGTAAATACCGGCAACCAATTATAAAAAGATCTCACCACTGTTCTACATCTATCCTCCTCAGATTTCTCCACAGATTTCTTTTATATTTTAGTCTAAAATTCCTTGGCAGAAGGGAATAATGATAGTATGTAAAGAAATTCACCTTTCCAGACTTTTTCCTTTAATCTGTATAGATAAATGATAACCCAGTGGCGAGATTTCACATGCTAAAACCTCTTTAAAACATGTTTCTGGTACCGAAGAAATACTATTACTTAAATTAGGCATTAACACTGTTCTGGGTATCTGAAATAATACTATGTGTTGCTAACTGCATATCTGGGGTACTAATGCCAGTAGAAGGGGCTGATGAATTAGACCAAACAATAGCATAAGTACAGTTAGGATTATTATTAGTAGTTGCTATAGATGAAATAGTATTAGCCAGTTTCCACACAGAATCCATAAAGTTAAATAATATTTGATGAAACTCACAACTGCTGCTAGGAGCCATAGGTGCACTGGTTATAGAAGAAGCCCTGTGCTTCTTGCTGCTGCCTCCACTGAAAAGTGCAGAGATGACAGGCACAGGCTCTGTCGCTGCTGTCAACTCTGTCACCGCTGGATCCATTGGTAGCTGTTGCCCAGCAAACTCCCTCTCAGCAAGAGGTGAAGCTGACCTGGAGACTGTGCTTCTTCGATTCCCAGATGGCCGACTTCTGCCTCTAGGTGGCAATGGTGAGTTGACCCTCCTCCTCTTCTTCGCTCTCTGGCTTGACCACCCTCCTTTGCTAACATCGCTTCTTCTTCCGGAGAAGCCAGCCACTCCACCTCTTCAACAGGAGTTGATTCCTGATGCTCCGGAGTTTGGCAGCACTGAAGGTGCTGGGACTGAGGGATCCACTCTTGGGCTCTGCTTTTTCACTAGTGCTGGCCCGGTGAGTCCTCTGGCTCTCAGTGGCTTGATCCTGCTGATCTTCCTCCTCTTTGGCCAGTTCTAGGCAGCGCCGGAGCCAATCTTCCCCGCCACTGTTCCCGGCCAGCTCCAAAACTTGGCGCATCAGGGTCTTCATGGTCAGTGTTTCGCCAAGGAGCACCAAGCTGTATTGTATCTCAGTAGATACTGGGCGATGCTGACCAACTGGCAAATTAGCTCACAGAACAGCTGCTTATATAATAAGCCGTTTGAGTTATAGAAACTTCTAACAGGTCACGTGGGGAGCAAATTTTCCTGCACAAAACAAATTCAAATTTTCTTAAAGAGGCAGTAACCTCAAAAAATTAACATTTAAGATAACTGCTTTAAATTTGATTTAAACCTCACTTAAAAGCAAGGAAAAGGCGGCTGCATTCCCATGAAAACAGATCCCTAAATTGTGCCCACTTTTTACATTCTAAAGTTGCTACTTGGTGATGGATATGTGTTTAAGTAGCGTCATTTACCCAACATTGCAAATTTGTATGATTTTGTGCCTAAATGCTAAATGGCTATGTTGACAGACCTTTGAAAAAAAACAATATATATTTATTTGACTAGCAGCAACATATATGATAAAAAATATAAATATAAAAGCAAATTTAAAAAAACTGTTAATTTGGTCTTCTAAACAGCAAAAACAGTTGATAAAATAAATATATGCATAAATCAAGCTACATCTATAAAAGATGTTTCTGTAAGAAAAAAAAAATCTAAAAAATTATTTATGGATAAAAAAATTAGCTTAAAGTGCTTATTAAAAATATTAAATATTATATTATACAAAATTATATAAAAATTAATACAACATGGTATAATAAATTTGTTGCAATGTCATGATATACAGTATTATATACAGATATATATATATATATATATATATATATATATATATATATATATAGAGAGAGAGAGAGAGAGAGAGAGAAACAATGGACAGGTAGTTGTATTTTTTGTAACTTCAGGATGTAGGTGATCACAGGGATAATTTGTGAGCCTTATAGCATTACTTGAAACACATAGTACGGGAAAAAAATTGAAATAATTAACGAAGACCTCTGCATAAAATGAATAAAATTGAAGATAAAATATATATATTTATATTTTATAACCCAGAAGTATTACTTAATGGAGGGGGAGGAGGGAGACATTTAACATAGAAGGAGAGGATATGTCCCTCATTAAAAAATTGTCATGATGAAATAGTGTAATTTCAAACGCCTCATTTAACCCACTCTGTACCAGTGTTCGGAAATTAAAAAGATCAAATATGTTTCTAGGCAATATAAATTTTGATTCTTTCATTTCCTGGTAGTGTTGAAGGCATAGCTTAGAGATGAAAGACTTTTAAACCGGCTGTACTGCCATAGTACCTAGGAACATTGTGGTCACTGCTTTTTCTTCAGTTAACAACCCATGTTTCCCTTTAGCGGCTCTTTGTCCCCTTTAGTGGCTCTTTTTGTTCTACCTACCGTATATAAAAAAGATTATATGGGCTTGAACTATAGACTCTGAAAATAGTGGAGCATGATATGAGTTAATTTATAGCATATCCTTTCCCTTTGATATTGTAGAACACATTTTTGGCTTTAGGAAATTCATTTGCAAATAAGGCACTTGATATTATTACTTTTAAATATCCCTTTATGTGATAGAAAAAGGTATTTAAATCTTAATGCTCTTTAGTTATCCACTATTCATCCACCCTATAGCAGCTTTACTGCTACAGGGTGGCACACTGTGTCCTTGCCCAAACTCAAAAAAGCCTATGAAAAAGGTACCAGGGGCATCTCATGAGGCCCCCTACTGACCTCGGGCAGTGCCTGAGTTTCCAAATGGTCAGTCTGCCCATATATATATATATATATATATATATATATATATATATATATATATGTCAAAGAATAGGTGCAGCGCTAAGACATAATATGCAACATAATACGTAATGAATAAAATATTAAACATAAATATTAAAAATTAAAAATAAATTAAAAGTTAAAACACAATACACATAATGTGTATAATAAAGTCCTCCTGACAGCACAGCCTCATATAGGAGGAGGAGAGAGGAGAGGGCTCTCCCTGTGAGTGCCATCATTCGCAGAGCCCGCTCTAAAGGTGACCCTAGATGGTGATACGTACCAAGGGACCCTGGAACCTCAATACAGATGTGACCAGACGGTGTTATGGAACCTGGTCTGACCTGGGAATAGATGACCTGGTTGGTACCTGATGAGACAGGATTAATCTCAAATGCTTGTTTTAAGCGCACTTCTGGTGAGTGCGCATTTTACTTATTGAGACACATCATCTGTCACCCCTGGATTAGATATCCATACACAAGAATTGTGATCTTTCAGGATCCTCACGTTTACAGATCTATCTAGGACATCTATTTCACTATGGTCACCACATGGGGATATCACCTTTTGCACCTGATATACACTAAGGACTTTATTATACACATTATGTGTATTGTGTTTTAACTTTTAATTTATTTTTAATTTTTAATATTTATTTTTAATATTTTATTCATTACATATTATGTTGCATATTATGTCTTAGCGCTACACCTATTCTTTGACATTTATCGTGGAAGGTTTTTTTGGTTGCCTTTTGGTGTTCTAGCAGCTGCCCTCTTTTCCAGGTAGCGCTCGCTTGACATTTCTTTCCTTATATATATATGTGTGTGTGTGTGTGTGATTCTGCATCTCCAGGTAGGGCATGCGTGTGCCCGCCTGCTTGCATTGTTTTTGCCTCCTGTACATGTCAATCAACAGGTCCCAGCCAGCAATTCATGCTTAAATCAGAGATTTGAGCTTTTGAATTGACATTTTGACCACACACACATTTTACTATTGCAGTATATGTGTCCCTCCACTAAACGTCTTCCTTGTGCCCTGAGGTGCTGTTCTGTTACAATCTTAGCAACACCATTGTATCACACATGGAACTTCAAATTTTCATACTGGATTTCATGAAAAAATCCACTTCTAGAAAAAGTTTATGCTGTCTGCTTAGCTGTGACGTCTATATTTTGGTTCAGGCAAATGAAAAGTGTCACAATCTTTCTTTTTTTGTAATTTCTTCCTTCACAGTCTGTGGGATTAATCAATATATGTAATGTGTTAACTGGCGTTTAATCTTCTATTATTCTGCATCTTTAAAAATAATTTGTGAGTATTTAAAAATCAACCTCCCATTTATTTATTTAATCATATATGATTGCATGACTGTATTTATTTGTACATTGTATTATTATTATTATACATTTATTTAGCATCAACAGGAGACAGTACATCTACTATACAGTTCAAGACAAGAGGGTTACGAGTGACTTGATCATGACAGCTTACAATCTAAAAGGGAAAGCGCAAGTGAAACAAAGGGTCACAAAGGTGTGGGGATGAGCTGTTCAAGAATTAAAACTCCAGCTGTTAGGTAGAGGTGGGATGGGCATTCCTAAAGAGATGCGTTTTTAGAGATTATTTTAAGGGAGACAAAATAGGCTATATCCATACAGCTTGAGGTAGGGAGTTCCAGAGGAGAAGAGAGGCTCCAGAAAAATGCTGAATATGAGCATGGAAGAGGGTGACAATGGGAGAGAGCGTGAGGTTTTGGGAAAGACCCGTAATATGTGTTTATTTTTATAGGACAGAAATGCATTTTCTAGACTATGGTAACACATTTAACTTTTAAAATGGTCAATATAATTTCTTATTTTCTGTTGGTGTCTTTGAGTGTAATTTTTACAATTTGTAATTTACATTTGGGTGCTGCCTTCCCTTAGGTAGTTAATACACATATCATGTAAAGAGGATGAAATGTTTAAAATTAATGTATAATGGCATATACTGTTTATATGTATACCTATGTGTATATATATATATATATATATACAGTTGTGTCCAAAATTATTCAACCCCCAATGCTGTAAAGGGGTTTAGGGACTATAGTGTACATTTGGAATTGTATTCAGAATCAAATCCTACAAGGACGTTGTAACTACCCAAATGCAACTAAAATGACATCAATTGTTTATGTAATACAGTAGTAAATGGTTCTTATGTGGTTTCTTCATTGCCACAATTATTCAACCCCTTAAAGACTACCACTCTGAAGAACAGAGGTTCATACAGGTGCTTTCCATCAGGTATTGAAAACACCTGTGGATGTCACCGAGCAGCAATCAAGCATAATAAGCACCAATTAGGCAGCTTTAAAATGACTGTGATACTCAGCTCCTTCTAGACATTTACTGGTGTGGTTACAAACATGGTGAAGGCAAGAGAATGGTCCAGGAAGACAAGAGAAGAGGTGATTTCTCTTCACAGGAAGGGCAATGGCTATAAGAAGATTGCAAAGATGTTAAACATACCAAGAGACACCTTAGGAAGCATCATTCGCAAATTCAAGGCAAAGGGCACTGTTGAAACGCTACCTGGTCGTGGCAGAAAGAAGATGCTGACTTCGACTGCTGTGCGCTACCTGAAGCGTAGAGTGGAGAGAAGTCCCCGTGTGACTGCTGAGGAACTGAGAAAAGATTTGTCAGATGTGGGTACAGAAGTTTCAGCCCAGACAATAAGACGCACACTGCGTAATGAAGGCCTCCGTGCCAGAACTCCCAGGCGTACCCCCTTGCTGTCTCCAAAGAATAAGAAGAGTCGACTGCAGTATGCCAAAAGCCATGTGGACAAACCACAAAAGTTGTGGGATAGTGTTCTGTGGACTGATGAAACAAAATTAGAACTGTTTGGGCCCATGGATCAACGCTATGTTTGGAGGAGGAAGAACAAGGCCTATGATGAAAAGAACACCTTGCCTACTGTGAAGCATGGTGGAGGGTCAATCATGCTTTGGGGCTGTTTTGCTTCTGCAGGTACAGGGAAGCTTCAGCGTGTGCAAGGTACCATGAATTCTCTTCAGTACCAGGAGATATTGGATGGAAACGTGATGCAGTCCGTCACACACCTGAGGCTTGGGAGACGTTGGACCTTTCAACAGGACAATGATCCCAAGCATACCTCCAAGTCCACTAGAGCATGGTTGCAGAGGAAAGGCTGGAACATTTTGGAGTGGCCATCGCAGTCACCAGACTTAAATCCGATTGAGAACCTCTGGTGGGACTTAAAGAAAGCAGTTGCAGTGCGCAAGCCTAAGAATGTGACTGAACTGGAGGCCTTTGCCCATGAAGAATGGGCGAAGATACCCGTAGATCGCTGCAAGACACTTGTGTCAAGCTATGCTTCACGTTTAAAAGCTGTTATAACTGTAAAAGGATGCTGTACTAAGTACTAAGATTGAATGTCACTTGGGGGTTGAATAAAACTGATAATGCTGTGAGCACAGAAAAGACATTTGTGGTTATTTCATTATAACTGTTATGTTATATTTGTCTGACCTACAAGTGCCTCTTTAATGTAAATGTAAGCAAGATGACTGAATGATCAAAAGCAATGTCAAACTGGCCAAAACACTCAATTTCAGTGGGGGTTGAATAATTTTGGACACAACTGTATATATATATATATATATATATATATATATATATATTTACACGCACACACGTTATATTGCCAAAAGTATTGGGGCAACTGCCTTTTTAACACACATGAACTTTAATGGCATCCCAGTCTTAGTCCGTAGGGTTCAATATTGAGTTGACCCACCCTTTGCAGCTATAATATGTTCAACTTTTCTGGGAAGGCTGTCCACAAGGTTTAGGAGTGTGTCTATTGTAAAGTTTGACCATTCTTCCAGAAGCACATTTGTGAGGTCAGGCACTGATATTGGACGAGAAGGCCTGGCTCGCAGTCTCCGCTCTCATTCATCCCAAAGGTGTTCTATTGGGTTGAAGTCAGAACTCTGTGCAGCAAGTCAAGTTCCTCCACCCCAAACTCACTCATCCATGTCTTTATGGACCTTGCTTTGTGCACTTGTGTGCAGTCATGTTGGAACAGGAAGGGGCCATCCCCAAACTGTTCCCACAAAGTTGGGAGCATGAAATTGTCCAAAATGTCTTGGTATGCTGATGCCTTAAGAGATCCCTTAACTGGAACTAAGGGACCAAGCCCAACCACTGAAAAAGAGCCCCACACCATAATCCCCCCTCCACCAAACTTTACACTTGGAACAATGCAGTCAGGCAAGTACATTTCTCCTGGCAACCGCCAAACCCAGACATGTCCATCGGAATGCCAGACAGAGAAGTGTGATTTGTCACTCCAGAGAACACGTCTCCACTGCTCTAGAGTCCAGTGGTGGCATGCTTTACACCAATGCATCCGAAGCCTTGCATTGCACTTAGTGATGTAAGGCTTGGATGCAGCTGCTCAGAAATGGAAACCCATTCCATGAAGCTCTCTGCACACACAGTTTGGAGGTCTGTAGCTATTGACTCTGCAGACAGTAGGTGACTTCTGCACACTGTGCTCTTCAGCATGCGCTGACCCCGCTCTGGCATTTTACGTAGCCTACCACTTTGTGGCTGAGTTGTTGTTGTTCCCAGTTGCTTCCACTTTGTTATAATACCGCTAACAGTTGACCGTGGAATATTCAGTAGCAAGGAAAATTCACCGATGGACTTATTGCACACGTGGCAACCTATCATAGTACCACGTTTGAATTCACTGAGCTCCTGAGAGCAACCCATTCTTTCACAAATGTTTGTAGAAACAGTCTGCATGCTTAGGTGCTTGATTTAATACACCTGTGGCCATGGAGGTGATTGGAACACCTGAATCCAATGATTTTGAGGAATGTCCCAATACTTTTGGCAATATAGTGCATATATATTCCTTATTTTCTTTTTTTTTTTCTCTGACCAGGGCTAAAGTAAATATTTTTAGGACAGAAAAGCTTTTCTTTTGGCAACAAAGTCTTGCAAAAATATTTCATTTTTTTGTAATATAGGACCAAAAATACATAACTGAAAGGAAAAAAAATTAAATGTTTCCAGTTTGACCAGTTATAGTTTTAAAACTAATGTAATTGCAGTTATAAAGTGCACAGTGGGTATTTAATGCATTTTTTAAAAAATAAAACACTACAAAAAAAGAACAATCAACAAACATACAAAAAAAGGTAAAATGAATGGTAAAAAGTAAAAACATAAAATAAAAGATACTTATGGGGTAAGGAAAGCAGGGGATTCATTAGGGCTGACAAAGCTTAATTAATGGTTAATAAGATGTTAAATAGAAACAATTTTCTATTGTGAGATTGCTTTAGCTTATGTTATGTGCAGACCTTTGACCTACACATTAAACATAATTAAATATGTTGTAACATAAATATTCCAATATGCTTCTCAATGATGTCTACAAACTCTGTTACAACAGCACCTAAGATATGAAGCAAGACTCTGCTATCAAAATTCCAACTGGGTTTTGGTGGTTATAGCAGCAGAACTATCACTGTGTTGGAGAATGACTTGGTTTAGACAACTTTGGTGTATATAAAATAATAAACATTCATACTCACCCTGATGGTTTAGTGTCTTTGTAGTGCTGCAGTTTTTCTATACCCATTCCAAGACCAAGAGCAGACTGATCACATCATCTGAGGACCTGATCAGTCTGCTCTCTGTCTCTGCTCCCAGTGGAGGACAGTATCTCTCAATCATTGCCCCAACAGAAATACCCCCTCCCCTCTGCTCCTTAAGTGCTGTCTGGAGTTAAGGGCCAGGGAGGTGACAAGTGAGGATGCCTTTGAGCCATGTGCAGAGAGGCAGAACCAGTTGTTAATTAGGCAGCCAGGATAATTCCTGACAATATTGTGTGGTTTCTTCTTGACCACACGTTGCTCTGCCCTGTCAACAATAAGGGGGCATTTGGGCCACAAGAGTACATTAGCACATGTACTCCTGTGACCAAAAAGAGAAGCATTGCCAAAAAAAGTTTGGCTTTACTTATTTTAATTTTTGTTACGATGTAAACCACAGGTCTTTTAGAATATACGCCCCAGGTCTCTAGCCAGTTAAGCTCCTTATTGGAAAACAGCTCCTTATCTACCAAGCTCAATCTCTCTGCCTGGAGTTTGCATGTTCTCCCTGTGTACTCCGGTTTCCTCTCACACTCCAAAGAAATGCTGGTAGGTTAACTCCTGTATAAATGGCCCTAATATGTGTACTGTATGAATGAATGAGAGTTAGGGACCTTAGAATGTAAGCTCCTTAAGGGCAGGGATTGATGTGAATGTATAATATGTATGTGAAAAAAGCTCTGCGTAAATAGACAGCACTATAGAAGTACCTGTAATAAATATATTTAAAACAAAGATTAATCAGCTAAAATAAACATATAAAACATCATTTTAAATGTTTATAAACATTAAAACAAAATTACAAAAATAAACTCAAAATCATTATATTTTATTTTTAACCGATTTAGTCACCAGGCCTTCTTTGCTTTTTTCTCCCCAAGTCCCTTGAGTTCCAGAGAATTTTTTTTTAATTTTGCTTTGAAGATGATGACATTGTTTTTTGTGACAGATAGAGATTTAGACTGGAGATATATATATATATATAAACATACATATACACACACACATATATATATATATATATATATACACAGTACATTATATATATATATATATATATATATATATATATATATAAAATATATATAAAAAAATACAAATATATATATACAGGGCTTTTTTTCTCAGAGGAAAGGTGGTGGAACTCCCCCACCCAAACCTGGCCACGCCCCCATCAAACCCTAGGACCACCCCTTTAGAGAACAGGAATGCAAGTAAAATTTGGGAGGGGCTTCCGATGACATCATTTCCCGTACATACCATATAAGGGAAATGATGTCATCGGACCCCCGGCTGCCTCTTGCATGATCTGCATGAAACACATGCATAGATATAAAATGACTAATGTACTGACACCAGAAACACATGCATAGATATAAAATGACTAATGTACTGACACCAGAAACACATGCATAGATATAAAATGAATACCGTACTGACACCAGAAACACACGCATAGATATAAAATCAGTACCGTACTGACACCAGAAACACATGCATAGATATAAAATGACTAATGTACTGACACCAGAAACACATGCATAGATATAAAATCAGTACCGTACTGACACCAGAAACACACGCATAGATATAAAATCAGTACCGTACTGACACCAGAAACACATGCATAGATATAAAATCAGTACCGTACTGACACCAGAAACACACGCATAGATATAAAATCAGTACCGTACTGACACCAGGAACACATGCATAGATATAAAATCATGGCAGGCCGTTTGTAAACGTCCAGCATAGATATAAAATCAGTCTAGCATGCATGTGTACCCTGTCTGGTAGATGTGCCTGCTCCTACAGGCTCCCCTAGGGTTGCCACCTTTTCCTCCAAAAAATACCGTCCATCACTGAATTTATCTTTCCTGTTCCTCATGCACAGGAGGGGCGCTCTCGATCGGCGCCGCTGAGCGCTGAGCAATTGCGTTCTGAAATAGTTTAGGTGGGCTCAGGTGGGTGAGGATAGTTTAGGTGGGCTCAGATAGTTTAGGTGGGCACAGGTGGTTGGGATAGTTTAGGTGGGCACAGGCTGGGGAGAGAGTAAAAATTTAGAGCAATACATGATACTGCAGTCAGTGACAGGGAGCCGAGCGCAGCTTACCTACTCCAAGCTGTACGGCCCCTGCGTCCACGCTGTCACTGCCGTTGATGTCGCCGCGCCGCCCCCGATGTTTACACGCCGGCGGGGGGGGGCGGTGAAGCGTGCATAGTGTCCTCGCCCATCGTCCGCGCCCCCGATGTTTACACGCTGGCGGTAGAGGGGGGGGGGGGTGAAGCGTGCATGTCCCCGCTCACCGGCTGTGAGCAGCGGCAGTGACAGGTGCCGGGCACGCGCAAGCATGACATAAACAAGCCGCGTCCGGCACCTGTCACTTTCGCTGCTCTGCATAGCTTGTCAGCTCTGCAGAGGCAGTCGGTGAGCGGGGACAAGAAGAAAAAGGTGGCGGAACGCAGTACCGCCGCGTTCCGGCAGAAAGAAAGCCCTGTATATATATATATATATATATATATATATATATATATATATATATATATATATATATATATATACATACATACATACACAGATATACACAGTATACAGTATATATTATTTCCTTGTATTTAATTGGGACTAAATAGTAAAACAAAATTCCTGTAAATTTTCCCACAAAAGTCTGCTGATTATAATGCCATATCATTAGTGTGTCTTTATTTAAAGTAGTGGAATGCTAAAGTTGAAAGTAAATGTATCTGTTTTTGCTTCAGGAGAGATTTTTTCCCCCCTTCGACTCTACATGGTGATGTACGCAGCACAAGAAAAAAAAAGCATCAGGTTGACAAGAGCATGAATTAGCATGATGGTGACTTTTTCATAGGTTTGCAATCACTAAAAAATTTGAATGACAGTGTGTTTATTTTTGTTACTTGATGCTTGCACAGTTAATGTGAAAGTCTTCCAGATCATTAGATGCCATTTTTGCAACCTGGGGATTAATCTTGGGAGGGAATACTTTTAGGATATACAAAACCTATATTTTTACATTTATTTTTCATTTTTTGTAATAATTTTTATTTTGCTATTTTTCTTGGACTATCCTGTGCAGATCATTTTCATTGAATATATTCTGGCTGCAATCAGCCTGCAAGAGATCACTATAGAAGTGATTAATTGCTCCTGGGAGATGCTGGTCAGAGCTATAACAGCTCTGTCCTTGTCCCTGTACTCAGAGGAGGTGCAAACTCAAAACAGAGCAATAGATTGCTTGATTTTTGCTTTTGTGCACACATTTAATACATAGAGTTTGGTGCTCTTCCAACTAAAGCTGAAACTTAATCTGCTTATATTTTGCTTTCCTTGGTTCCTCATTTCCCTCCTCAATATTTTAATTAAATTTGTATAAACAACCTTTCTCTTTTCAGGAAATACCTATTTTAGACCTAGTGACTTCATCAATGGCTCTATGTGCTTTTCTATGCAATGCATGCAGATTATGACTAGTGTGAGGAGCTGTCAGGGTGTTGTACGTAGCTTCCTAAAAACATCAGTGCACTCTGTCTCATCACGCCTCTCACCTGTCTTTCTCTCTGATGCAAGCAGTGGGCTGTTAGTTGGGAGGTGTTACGATAATATCTAAATGCCTTGATGGGTAGATGTCAGTCTGGTGTAGTGGGAGTTCCTAGGCAGAAATCCAATGAATGAATGGGGTGGGCCAGGGACAGTTAGGCTGGAAAGGACAGGGCAAAATGATGCCTGGAATTCTCCAGCCAGGAAACTAGACAAACTCTGTCTAACTTGCTGCAGACTTTAATGCAAACTGTGAGGAGCTCACAGTGTGCAGTGAAAGCACAGAACAAGAAAGGAGACTGTATAACTGCAAAATGTAGGAGTGATGGAGTAAAGCCTGAGTTTAGCAATCATATAACTGTTCCTATTTCTTCAGTTAGGTTACTTTTACATCTGGCTCACACACACTAACAATTTAAGCACACATTCGTCCTGAATGTTACAGTTAAAGCTTAGCCTGTTGTGACTTGGTAAAAATTAAGTTGAAAAAGTACAAAGACAGATGGGAAGAGAGAGTGATAAGCTAGACCTCTGCTTGGAGAGGTCAGACACCAAAATAATATCATGTAAACTTTCAGGAAACAAAGTTTTAAGCACAATTGGGTCATAAATAATATGCACATGAAATATAAAGAGAACTGAAAAAATTAAAAAAAAAACAACAAAAACCCCCATTGCCAATTGGTCAGAAATAGTTTACAAACAAATGTAAGATAAAAGCCACAAATGTTTGGGTACACTAGCCCCAATTCAGCCTTTGCTAACCCCTAACAGAGTCAAAGCAAGCCTGTGATGTAAAATAATGTCCCAAGCTAACATGATTATGCATCTCCATGTAGTTATAAGCAAAGTCTTTTGTGTATGACTAAAGGACCCCAAAGCTCATGTTCTGAGACTCCTCATGAAAATAATCCTCACACTTAAAGGAATGGCATAGATTCACCAAACTACTTTTTATCTAAAAGTTCACTTTAAACTGTCAGGTAATAACAGTAAAAGATAGAGTTCAGAAACCTAGTATGTGAAAACATCAGAAAAACACTATTTCTTTATTCATAGCAACTTCACGTTGTAATTGGATTTTCTGTTTACATGAGTAACAAAAGTGCAATATATATTACAGTAAAAATAGAAAAGGTGTGTCAATTTGCAAAAAGCATTACAAATGAGATCTCATATCAGTTTTCACAGATTCTGACAGCCCATAATGACAATTGGCAAATGACAAGCTGTAATGTGTAGATTAGGGGTGTCAAACTCAATTTCATTACAGGCCACATCAGCACTATGGTTGCCCTCAAACGACTGGTTGTATTTGTAAGACTATATACTGTAAATGTAACTACTCTTTATCATATTAAATAATTACCTCTGTATTCAATCATTAGTGGTTTTAGTAGTAACTTAAAAGTGATTGTAAAGGCATGAATGTAAAAAACCTTCTGTGTGCAGCAGTGCCCCCAGCCCCTTCAATACTTACCTGAGCCTCATCGCGATCCAGCAATGTGAACGACAGCCTTGGCTGTCCCGGGTCTCTGCCTCCTCATTGGCTGAGACAGCAAGCAGGAGCCATTGGCTCTTTCTGCTGTCAATCACAGCCAGTGAGTAGAGATAGGGGGTGGGGCCAAGCTATGGCTCCGTGTGTGAATGGTCACACAGAGCAGAGGGTGCCCCCACAGCAAGCTGCTTGCTGTGGGGGCACCCAACAAGAGAGAAGGACAAGAGGAGGATCCAGACTGCTCTGTGCAAGTCCACTACACACAGCAGGTAAGTATAGAGATATTTGTTATTTTACAAATAAAAACAAAAAACCTTTAGAATCGCTTTAAGACTTAAGCTGTGAAAGTCAGGTGCAGACCAGCACAAAGCCCACTTACACTCATGTAGCAGATGATACGAGTCTGAAAAGGAAGTTTGCACACGGCTGGTATCATCCACAAGAAACTCTGTTGGAGCCAGATAAAACATGGTTCTGCCATGGTGTTCTGTCTGAGCAGTCTTCAATAAATTTTCTTGTGGTGTATGACCCTCCTTTCAACTCCCATGGAATTGTATTATTCTCATAATGATTATAAGCAGATGTTCAGAGCACCCCACCCCACCTTACATCAGATGTTAATAACCCCACCCCACCATCAGAAGTCAAGAGTCCCCCACTCACCCTTATGTCACAATGCATCCCCCTTACCTTGTGCTGCTGCCAGGAAGAAGCTGGGGAACAGAAAGTGCAGGTTCTGGAGGGGGACCAGAGGAGGGCTGGAGCCAGCTGCCAGCGTCTGCTGAATGCTGAGACCAGGGGAGGCGGAGGTGAGCAGGTGCTGAAGCAGCAGAGAGATGCACAGGATCTGTAAGAGTTCTGTCCTCCTTTCTGCTGCCGACTGCTGAGACAAGATGTGGGTGGAGACAATGGGGGTGCCACAGCTGCAGGAGAGGTGCAAGAGCCACATGAAGTGCCCTGGTGGGCTGGATTCGGACCGTGGGCTTTGTGTTTGACACATGTGGTGTAGATAATTGTCATTTGTGTTTTATAGACAGAATTTAAAAAAAAAAAGTTTGACGTTGCTTTTTAAAGTGCACATTTTAGTACATTTTGCAATCCTACAATCCATGACAAGAAAGAAAATTTTGCTGAAACATAAAAAAAATGGTAAACTGTTAATGAAATATCTAAATAAATTTTATTTATATGATACCATATACATTTTTATGGTATCATAACACTTATATTTTGTATTATATTTGTTTTCTTTTCTTGAACTAAAACAAGTATTTTCCAAAACACCTAATGCAGTATCATAAGCAGATTAATACTGAAAGTACAATGGCTACAGACAGCTTAACAGAAGAGATCTGTGTTTTGTCTAGTGCCAAAGCTGGCACCTGTGATGACTAATAAAAACCCCTGCTGCTTGTAAAACAGAAAGGACTAAGTATTTATGAAAATTGCATTGGCACATTGTGTAAAAAAACCTATATAGCTTCCATTATCACAGCTTGAGAGCCAGAGTCATTTTGTTAATTTGCAAAACATAGATAAATGGGCTACTTGAGACTCGAGAAGACAATACTATTATTCTTGTATCTGGTGGGTTTACACACAAGAACATCTTTAACAAGTTCTTCCTTGTATCATAACTCATTTTCTTTCAACATTAGTACATTAAGTATTGGCTTCGTCTTGCCACAGTTTAACATAAAGCAAAATTGCATTTTTGTGTTACATGCGATATTTATATTTGTTCAGCTTTATGAAAAAATATTTTCAATATATATTGAAGAGCAATTCTACCTACAATTTATTTGGCAGTTGTGGTTGAATTGGAACATGGTCCCTTGCCAGATCTCCACTGTTATTTGGGACCCACTTCTCTGACTCAGTGAATATCCGTATTTAGGTAAACGCAATGACAAGCTGAGGGCTTGATGGACAACCAAGCTACTGCTGTCATTACAGAATATTCACACAATTATTTTTTTTTTTACAAATTAATTTTGATGAATTTGCATGACTGTTATACGGTTGAATTTTGGAAGAGCTGATTAAAATACTTCTTATCAAGTTCTTATATATATTCACTTCTGTTTGATTTGATTAAATATGTACAGTTGCAAGAAAAAGTATGTGAACCCCTTGAGATTATGTGGAGTTTTGCATGAGTTGGGCATAAAATGTGCTCTGAACGTCATCTGAGTCACAACAATAGAAGAACACAGTCTGCTGAACATAATACTACACAAACATTAGATGTTGCCATGGTTTAATTGCACATAACATGTAAACATTCACAGTGCAGGGAGGAAAAAGTATGTGAACCTTTGGACTTAATAACTGGTTGACCCTCCTTTGGCAGCAATAACCTCAACCAAACGTTTCCTGTAGTTGCAGATCAGACCCGCACAACGATCTGGAGTAATTTTGGACCACTCCTCTTCACAAAACTGTTTCAGTGTAGCAGTAGTCTTGGGATGTCTGGTTTGAATTTCTCTCTTAAGGTCATGCCACAGCATTTCAATCGGGTTGAGGTCAGGACTCTGACTGGGCCACTCCAGAAGGCATATTCTGTGCCGTTGCAGCCATTGTTTTATTGAATTACTTGTATGCTTTGGGTCATTGTCCTGTTGCATCACCCATCCTCTGCGGAGCTTCAGTTGGCGGACAGATGGTCGTACGTTTTCCTGCAAAAGTCTTGATAAACTCTGGAATTCATTTTCCCATCAATGACAACAATCCGTCCAGGCCCTGAGGCAGCAAAGCAGCCCCAAACCATGATGCTCCCTCCGCCATGTTTTACAGTGGGGATGAGGTTTTGATGTTGGTGTGCTGTGCCTTTTTTTCTCCACACATAGTGTTGTGTGTTCTTCCCAAACAACTCAATCTTGGTTTCATCTGTCCACAGTATATTTTGCCAGTAGTGCTGTGGAAAATCCAGGCGCTCTTTTGCAAACTTCAAACGTGCTGCAATATTCTTTTTGGATAGCAATGGCTTCCTCCGTGGTGTCCTCCCATGTACTCCATTCTTGTTTAATGTTTTCCTTATTGTAGATGTGTCAACAAAAATGTTAGCATGTGCCAGAGATTTCTGTAGGTCTTTAGCTGACACTCTGGGATTCTTCTTTACCTCATGCAGCATTCTGAGCTGTGCTCTTGCAGTCATTTTTACAGGACGACCACGCCTAGGGAGAGTAGCAACAGTGCTAAACTCTCTCCATTTGTAGACAATCTGTCTTAGCGTGGACACATGAACATCAAGGCTTTTGGAGATACTTTTGTAACCCTTTCCAGCTTCATGCAAGTCAACAATTCTTGATCGTAGGTCTTCTGAGAGCTCTTTTCTGTGAGGCATGGTTCACATCAGACAGTGCTTCTTGAAACCAGTAAAGCCAAAACAGGTGTGTGTTTTTTAAAGGCAGGACAGCTGTCAGCAACACATCCAATATCATCACACTGATTGGAGTCAAGGTTGGCTCACTCCTGGCTCCAATTAGCTCTGGGAGAAGTCATTAAGCTAGGGCCTCACATTCTTTTTCCTCCCTGCACTGTGAATGTTTACATGTTATGTGCAATTAACCCATGGCAACATCTAATGTTTGTGTAGTATTATGTTCAGCAGATTGTGTTCTTCTATTGTTGTGACTTAGATGACGTTCAGGGCACATTTTATGCCCAATTCATGCAAAACTCCACGTAATCCCAAGGGGTTCACATACTTTTTCTTGCAACTGTATATACTGTACAGTATGTATTTAGATATTTATTTTTTACTTGTCATTAATATTTAGTAGGGTTTTAAAACATCATGGATTCTCAGACTTGTGGATGTGGACAATTTCAAAGAACACTTTTTCTAAATTTATGCTTCAACATCACCACAGAAAAGCATAACGCTGTTCCAAAGGTGAGCTTTTTTTCTTAACAATTTTTTTCCTAGGTTGTGATAGCAACACAGCCAAGCATCAAAAATATTTTGTAACAAGACATTTTTATAGCAAGACAAAACACTACAGTAAGATTAAGGGAGGCAGGTCCAACTCACAAATAACTGTTTCAAGTTCCAACTCACCTTTAAAACATTTGGTGCCCAGGACTTCAAGAACATATAGTAGAAAAAACATAAAAGTATTAAGGGTACTCCAAGTTAAGGAGAAAAAAATCACCTTTAATGTCAAATTAATAACATATATATGAAGACTAATCAGTACCCCCAAGTAAATATTATGATAACATCATCATTAAAAATTATGATGATTTTGTGGAGCTGATCCCATTCTATGAAAATAGTAATTATAGCTCAGTTAGTGTTGGAAATCTAAATACTAAAAAGTGCATAAACCTTATTATATATAGTACACATTTTTAATTAAAAAAATATACATAAACATTTAGCCCACTTGTTACAATGATTCAAAATGAAAATTCAACAAAAGAAAAAAGTATCTTAATTAGTCCTTTTCAACAATGACTTTGATGTACCCTTTGTTCCTCTTGAAAAAAAAAAAAAAAAACAACAATCACCTTGTGTCCTCCACATCAGTGCTATCCTTTAATCACTCACTGGAACGTTTGACCTTTAACTTTATAGTATAGTTTGTGAACTTCTTTTTTGCAGTACCAAGCTGAATTTATGTAAAAATTTATTAAAATGTAAAAAGAGAGTGTAAAAAACATTCAAAAACCACAGTCCTACATTCCCCAAACCCAATTCCCAGTATTTTATTTAAAGATTTATAATATTAATATAAATGGTAGGAGGTACCAAACTTATTAAACGGAGTACCAACATCTCTATATCCAACACTCGGACCAAAACATTTATAATGTGTGGAACTTTTCAGGCACAGAACAATGTTTGAAACCAATTATATCAAATAAAAATTACATATTTATTTTGTAGTTCCTAAAAATGTTTCTGCATTGTAAAACACATTGAAAGGATGATGAAGTGTTACAATATATATTCCAAAACAGGTACATAAACTTTCTACATACACTTCCCAAAATTCCATAAATCTTAGTCAATTTTTCCTCCCATACTGGCCAAATCAGCACACCAACATCAAAACCTCATCCCCACTGTAAAACATGGCGGAGGGAGATCATGGTTTGGGGCTGCATTGCTGCCTCAGGGCCTGGACGGATTGTTGTCATTGATGGGAAAATGAATTCCAGAGTTTATCAAGACATTTTGCAGGAAAACGTACGACCATCTGTCCGCCAACTGAAGCTCCGCAGAGGATGGGTGATGCAACAGGACAATGACCCAAAGCATACAAGTAATTCAACAAAACAATGGCTGCAACAGCACAGAATATGCCTTCTGGAGTGGCCCAGTCAGAGTCCCGACCTCAACCCGATTGAAATGCTGTGGCATGACCTTAAGAGAGCGATTCACAACAGACATCCCAAGAATATTGCTACACTGAAACAGTTTTGTGAAGAGGAGTGGTCCAAAATTACTCCAGATCATTGTGCAGGTCTGATCTGCAACTACAGGAAATGTTTGGTTGAAGTTATTGCTGCCAAAGGAGGGTCAACCAGTTATTAAGTCCAAAGGTTCACATACTTTTATCTCCCTGCACTGTGAATGTTTACATGTTATGTGCAATTAAACCATGGCAACATCTAATTTTTGTGTAGTATTATGTTCAACAGACTTCTATTGTGACTTATATGACGTTCAGAGCACATTTTATGCCCAATTCATGCAAAACTCCACGTAATCCCAAGGGGTTCACATACTTTTTCTTGCAACTGTAGATCGCAGCGAAAAAATACATTTTATAAAAAGTATACATACCGCTGAAAAGGTAATATATAAAAATATGTGTAAACATCTCAATACTTTACTGTTGTGAGCCAAGGTCATATTGTGTATGTTTTTATTTCAAAAGATACAAAGTGGTTCTAAATCCTAAACATTTTTTACCGTAATGCATTGCTAGTATTAAGGTAAAAAAAATGTTGGCATCGGTTTTGGATCCAAAGTCCCCCTTCCTTTTTTTACCTGAGCCATCATTCAATCCGGTGTTGTGCACGTCTGCAGCTCTTCTCTCCCCTCAGTTCGGTGTCTTCCTGGCTTTAATGGGGCACCTGGAGCCATTTTCTCCCATTGCTGTCAATCAAAGCCAGTCACAAGAAAGTGGGGGGCAGGACTGAGTCCCACTGTCTGTGTCCATGGGGGCACTGGACAGAAAGGAGAACCCAGGAGGACCAACAGGGGACCCAAAAAAAGGAGGTTCGGGGCTGCTCTGTGCAATTCTATTGCACAGAACAAGTAAGTATAAAGATGTTTACAAAAATCCTTTACAACCACTTTAATACTATACTGAGCAGGTTAATTCAAACATATATCTTTTGACTAATGTTAGTCTGCTGTGAAAACAATATTGTTGGTGTAACGCATGCAGTACTTGAAAGGCTTTGTTCAGACAATGCGTGCTTGACAGCACAAGAAATAACTTGAAATTCCTATAGCAATTGTTCATTGACAGATGAAAAACACATAGTTTACCCTTAACAAATATTTTAAACAAGTATAAGTGCACATTTTTTAACTGATTGTGGGTCACACACGACAGCAATATCATACAATTGATTGCTGTGGAAAAGTTTTATAGTAACCTTCTTAATGAAACATATTCATATGTATGAGTTTGTATATGTGTATATACTGCATTGTGTAAGCAGAGTGCCAACCTCCCTGCGTATAAACCTAAGGCTATAGTATATAATGGTGTATAGCTAATGGTGGAATTGCATGTAACATTCTGCCCTTAGTTAACCTAAAAATAAAATATTGTACATGTTTTGGGGTATGATTCAGAGACACAAGGTGCCCTTTCTAAAGTTGACAAAATTGCCACACCATACAGGTAATTACCAAAACCCATCAGCATTCTGACCAAGAAAATTAGAAATAAAAAACACTGTGTCCTTGTCACTGTCCATGTCACCAATATTAATTTGGACTGTAGTGGTAAGGTCTAGAGTAAACTAGCTTAAAGCCGAACTTCAGTAAAAATCAGAAGGGACAGGTACCCACTCCTACTTATAAGTGATCCCAGCAGAAGTTCACCCGCCCCTCAACGTTCACAGCCACCTGGGAAACGTCACAAATCCTAGGAAGCTGCAGGACCATTCCCCGGACTGTTGCTGCTGAGTTTCTATTTTTTAAAAATGTCTGAAGCTCCTCTTTAAACTGGTATTAAACCCAAAAGCAAACATTTATTATATTGCAGCTCACCAGTTTTTAGATGTGATGGTTGTGTTAGTTTTCGTTTTTTAGGATCTCTTTCCTGGTGATCCTGCCAGTACATCTTGTTGTTTTTTTTCAACAGAACAAGCTGTCCTTGCAGATGCATCAGCTTACAGGAATTAGCCAAACGATTTACCACTGACAGGGGTGCTTACAATGATCAGCTTTTATTTATTTATGTAAAACCTTTATCCCAGAAAAAAAAAACTGTTTGCTGTAACTGATTATAATGTGTGATCTGGAGTTTGGCTTCAATTTGTTAGTGTATTTAAATCTGCTAATACATCTAACACTTCCCTCTCCCCCAGACTGACAATGCTGCTGTCTAGATGTGCTCCCTGTACTCCATCATCCAGAGTGGTGGCACTCTGATAAAGGAGATGTGTTACTGGCCAGATCACCAGGTTAAAACAGAGGAAAAAAAGCCTAAAAAAGAAAATGAATACAGCCACAACATCTAATGATTTGTAAGCTGCAATATATTACATTTTTGGTTTGGTGTTTTAACACTTGTCAACCGCCTAACTTGGAAAATACACTATTATTTACGCCATGCAGTTGAATACCGGGGTTATGGCTGCAACTAGATGCCATAACCCAAATATTAAAATTTTTTGCAGCCTCTGCTCTTTCTGCTAAATGTGGTTTGAGCAGCTTATCAGCTTGAGAACGCAACAGGAGGGGGGAAGCGACCCCTCGTGCCACTTTCTTGTGGTTTTCAGGGTTATCTGTCTCATCGGGCAGCCCGGGAACTGATTCCACAGAGATGAGCAGAGGAAAGATGGCTTCCGCTCATCTCTATGGCCTAGGAGGCCAGGAGCAACATCATGATGTTCATGGCTAATGTAATCAAAGCCTTTTTTTAGATTGATTTTCTTTTTTTTTCTATCTGATGCTTTCTATTGTAGAGGAGAGGTTTAGAGTCTTATTGTCCCCAGATGTCTCCAAAAAGAGGACTTGTCATGCATTATTGTTGTCACAAGAGATGTTTAAATTTCTTGTCACAGCAATAAAAATTATAAAAAGAAAATGTAAAGGGACAGTGTAAAAATAAAAAAAAGTTACAAAATAAATAGTTAAAAACTTTTTAAAGTGCCCCTGTCCCCCGTGCTTGAGTGCAGTGATGAATACCTACAGATTTGTAAATATGTAACATGTAAATGGTGTTCGCACCATTTTTCCATCTTTATAAAGTTCCATTACCTTGTTACGCAGGACTTTTGACAATTCTTTTCTGATCTCCATGGCTCAGTATCTAGCCTAGTCAGTGCTTCCACGTAAGAGCTAACAAACTCATTGACTATTTATACACTGACACTAATTGCAATTTAAAAAGCCACAGATGTGGGACATTAACCTCTAATTGGCATTTTAACTCGTGTGTGTCACCTTTTGTGTCTGTACCAAGGCCAAACATTCCAGGGGATGTAAACTTTTGATCATGGCCATTTGGGTGATTTCTGTTATCATTATGATTTAAAAAGGAACCAAACAACTATTTGATAATAAATGGCTTCATATGATTATCATCCTTCAATAAAAGAGTATTTTTTGGCATGATCAGTCATATTTTCAATATCAATGCCAAAATTTCACAATTTCTGCCAGGGTATGTAAACTTTTGAGCACAACCGTATGTATATGTGTGTATATGTGTGTGTATATATATATATATATATATATATATATATATATATATATATATATATAATGTTTGGGGGTTATAAGTAATTTTCTAGCAAAAACATACAGATTTTTACTTGTAAACAAAAAGTGTCAGAATAAGCTTGGTTTTTGACCACTTCCCACCTGGCCTATAGCACATTGAAAGCCGGACTGGACTTTTGGAGTTCTGGGTGGACATCATATGAAGTCCTCCCGAACTGAACCTCATGCGTGGCCATGTGGCTGGGCTGTGAGCACAATCTGTCACTGTTTGTGTCCACCTGACATCAGACACAGCCGATGGCTGATCAGTGTACCGGCCCGCTGGCGGTACCATGTGATCACTGTTGCCAATCACAGCAGTTCTCATGACTATTGTAAACAATGAATGGCTGAATGGCTTTGATTTATGCCATTTATTGTGTACAATTGTGTTGCTAGCTGTAATTGGTCACAGTGATCACATGGTAAAGACAGGGCCAATCACAGTCCATCTGTACTATGTGGCCAATCAAAGCAAACTGAATAATTTGATTTCATTCAGTTACATGCTTGCCTATAGCAGTGAAATTCACTGCAATAAGCAATTGTAATGTATAAAAAAAAAAATCCTGATCACTTCTCCAGAGTAGTACAATGTTACTATGGTAACATTATATTGCCCTGGTCACAGTGTGTTAAATAAAATCATAAAGAAAAGAGAAAAATATAATAAAAAAAGAAATTTGTTTTTTAAAAAAATGAACATTTTTTTGTTGTTGTACTGTCGCCAGTGTCCCTGATCGCCACTACACCAGTTATATTATATGATGATGCTGTACTGCACTGGTGACAGTATGTATAAAAAAATAAAATGTGGAAACATTTTTTTTTTATTTCTTTTTCAAAGAATTATGACAATACAACTTCAAAAAGCTTGCCATGCCTCTTACTAAATACATTGGACTGTCTAATTGCCGAAAAGAGGTCATTTGGGGGATACTGTATCTGATATTTTTGGGACTAAAGAAATGAGATAGGCCATCAGTTCAGCAGGATTAATTGATTTGTAGATATATACCATAGTTTGTGGACTCTAATCACTACAAAATTAATATTGTAAAGAAATGTTTTTTAAAAATCCACAAAGTCCTTCTTTTATCACAAGCTAAAGTATCTCCAGTGCAAGATTAGTAAAAGATGTTGCAACGAGAGAGTGAGCCAAATGCTTTCTTGTCCAGATCAAAATAATTCTTCTTGTATTCTTTGAATGTTCAATAATAAACTCTTCATATTACAACATTTATGTGACTGTACACCTCCACCTAATACAGAAATGCTACTCACCAGATAATGTTACCTTTTTGTTTTTGGAAAGGTAAATTGAGCTTTCTAGGACATCTGTAACAATAATCTTTCAGCAGTATCTGTTCCACCTTTAATTGCACTATCCCAGGATTCACAGCATAGACTTTATTACCTCTTTATTCAAGATTAGGTTACTGCTTTAGTAGAATGAACAGAAATTTTGTAAAAATCAAAGCAGGAACTGTCATAGTTTAAAAAATTTGATATGATCAAAGATAAAATCAAAAAAAAATCTATGTGCAATTTCAGATCCATTTTCTCAGCCTCCCTCAATATTGCACAGTTCCCATCACTAATGTTTTAAACTGCCTCTAAAAGTGGACCAAACAGGATTCACCACAAACCTAGTCAGGGGTTAAAGTGCTCAAATCAAAAATGTATTGTGCAGACTGTACAAAAAAATGCTCTCTCATGGAAGAGGCACCCATTTATTATGGTATCTCCTCCACATGGACATCCGGCTATGAGGTTATCACATAGCCTGCATAAAGACAGTCAACATCAGTACACATGTGACATCATTACTTCATATTATCACAATCACCTGAGTGACATCTCTTCTTAGGATTTGGTCATTTTCCTTGTTCCTCAACACTTCAAAACTTCAGATATATCTTCCTTATTCATTCTGTGCTAGGATTTTAGGAATTTTTTTCAGCTATCTCATCTTGTGTTCTTAAAAGGGTAGAAAATTTTCCTATGAATATATTCACTAATTCCCTAAATTTAAATACATTTTAATAAATACAAGAGATAAATTATCAACAACATACATCAGATCATAGTCCAGGTGGTATTTAGCAGAGTGTATATGATATTGTATAATGTATTAAAAGTATGACATAATTATTCATATAACATTACAAATATAAAGAGAGAAATTAATAACAATGGTGGGACTATAAGAATCCCTAAGAATACGAATCAGCAATACAGGGCATTAGGTAAATATGGTTAAATTATTCCAACACGAGAAAGAGAAAAAGTGAGGGAAGGGACAGTAGGGTAAGTTAAACTGGCCAAAAATCAATCAAAATTCAGGTGTTTCAACAGGGACTGGCCAAATTTTGATCCATCTATGACCGTTCCTTTTGAAGGGATTCAATTTAATGATTGACTCCACTTGAACGGGACTGTTGATATATTTTCATCTAATTAGCACTTGCTGCCAATCAGCTGCACCATTGATCAGTGTATTCTCACAGTGAAGGAGTTCCACTGTCAGAATACAATAGCACAGAGGGGAGGATTCCTTCATCCACCTAAAATGTGAGGGAATGTTCATTTTTTTTTGATCAGCTGACTGGTTGAAAAAAAAAAAGATCCATCTATGGTCAGCTTTAGAATGGTGGAGGAATGTTGCTATTCCACTAGGAAGGGCATGAATTGGGACACATGGCATGGGAGAAGTAGCATAGGGATGGAAAAAAAATAAGAGGGAGGAGGTGAGAGGGGGAAGGGAGATGTGCAAATGTACGAATTCCAGTAGCATCACCGTATATTCTTCTGTATTGGCAAAGCCTATCCAATGAAGCCAAGTGTTACAAAATTTTTATATTATAAAATGACTCCTTTTGTAATGCTATTTTATTAGCAAATAAATTCAGAGATGTGTTGAAATCCAAAGTTGGGATAGATGGATAGATGCTTCTGCAACAGTGTATAATGTTTTGTCATTTTAATTGTCAAGTCTAAGTAATTAATTGAACCTGGATGAATTTGCTATTAAAAATGTTCCAATATCACTGGCATTTACTTGAAATACAAATTCATAGAGTTTGTAATTTCTTTTTATTAATCTTCTGATGAGAATGGGGTTGTAAAAATCTCCTTTTGATGTAAACTTGTAAATGGCCCCAAAACATCAGATATCTATTCCTCATTCTTGCTTTGAAAGCATTATAGGATTCAAAGCCTTTCTGTAAGATAAATACATAATTTATAAACTTAACCCATAATAAAATAAGGGAGGTATATTTTTCTTAAATTTTTATCTTCTCACTAAATTATTAATAATTAGACAAAAGTAGGTGCACAGGCAGTTCCCATTGTTCTTCCATTACACTGTTTATATAGTGTATAATTGAATTAAAATTTACGATGCTGTTATATAAAATGTCTTTCTAAACTTTCCAAGACAAATCCTTGTTTTCTGGAACTACACACAGTCTTTAACACTATGATCATGGTTAATGTTACTATATAAAGCTTCCATGTCTAGACTTGCTTGGCATGTATCTCCTGGAATTAATAAATCACGTAGTTTGTTCACAAAATTTTAAGTAATATGGTGCTAATGATGATGGGAAACTGTGCACAAAAGGATGTAAAATCGTATTCACACACTTACTCAAACTTTTTGTTAAATTGTAATTTCCAAAGACGGTAGGACATCCCTGTGGATTTCATTACTATGCATTTTTGACAATAGATTAAAAGATAACCAATGTCAGATTTTTCACCAACAAAAAATGATGCTCAGCCTTTGAATTTATTTTATCTTATATATTATATATATCTATATATATCTTATGGCATTCGCTCGAATCTAGTCCCATTTTCAATACTTTTCAATTTCCTGTACTTCCTCAAGATATTTCTCAGTTGGACCTGTTGTAGGCACATTTTAAGATATTGTTCCTTATTCATTATTACAATGTTCCCAACCCTTGTTGGCCGTTTCTATTGCTACATCTTGTAATTCTTTTAATGCCTGCCATTCTTTAAACATCAAATTATGTTGCAGTTTTGTTTTTGCTGAGCTTTATGAAACATTGTACGTTAGGGTTTGACCATCTGTACAAATTGATCTTTTTTTCTTAAGAGAATGGGGGGGTGAAAATCCTTATTTTGATGTAAATTTGTAAATGGCCCAAAAACCTCAGATACGTAAATGTTGAAAACTATTTTATTTTTTAATTTTTTTGTATTGGATATGTTTTATAACAGAAAGTAAAAAAATAAAGTTTTTTTTTTTTACAAAGAGTTTTATTGGCAATATGCAGTCAACTAGACAGAACCAACAATATAACATTTAAATACAATATAAAGTTAACACAAAAGTGGGTATCATAGAGACCAATACATTCCATCACGCAAATTGAGGGGTTACAAATAGTAATGCCTGGTTGAGGAAAGTATAATAGTCCCGAGATATACAATAGTCGACTCATGTGCAGAAAGTGTGGAGCAATGAATGATAAAAGTAAAGTCAGTCAAATGATCAAAAACAGCATATATTAGTGGGTGTGGCCGGAGCGGAAGCTGAATGGCTGCATAACCACACAGCTCTGCTGTACTCACAGTGCCAGCACACAGCAGTGGCAGACTTGACACTCCAAAAGTGACCAAAGGAGAGGCATCAGCCCAGTGACCCTCAGGGAGATGACAAAGAAGTGGAAAGTTGAGAGGAAACTCCTGAAACTAGCAGAGTTTCCCCCTCGGCTGGATCACAGCAATCCCCAACATGGCAGCAGCAGCAGCTCAGGTTCCTCCTACTCTCACTCAGCACACAGGCAAGTCTCTGCAGCATCTCCTGTGACACCTGTTAAGCAGAAAAACAGCTCTATCTTACCGCAGCCTGGCTCCCCTGCTTACTCTACTTTCACTATTGAGAGCCCAGCAAAATCTAAACCTAGAATGACAGATATTAACTCACAGCATGCTGTAACATATTCTCACACTAATACTTCACATTCTGCAAGCAATTTCTCATATCCAATGGCTAACTTTCCTAGTCAGCCTATTTCTGATACATTAATGAAGGAGATGCTTCTTTCATTAAGATCATCCATACAGTCAGATATCATTAGCTCTATGCAACAAATCAAATCAGAGATTAATGATCTTGGCGACAGAATTGATCATGTTGAAACAAAAATGGGAGAATACGCCACTTCCTTTAACACCCTAGTAGACGCCCACAATGAAAGGAATGAAGAAATTAAATGGCTCAAAAATAAAGGTTGCAGATCTGGAGGATAGATCACAGCGTAACAACATTAAAATAAGAGGCATTCCAGAATTGATACAACCTGACCAATTGAGAGCATATACCCAAGAGCTCTTTTGTGCCCTCCTACTTGAAGCTACAAATACAGATCTGACCATCGATAGAATACATCGCCTTCCGAAACCCTCCTATCTGCCAGATAAAATACCTCGAGATGTCTTGATGAGAATAAATTTTTTTCAAATCAAACCAAAAATCATGGAAATTGCGCGCAAACCCCACAATTTGCCTGCGCAATTCTCTTTACAACTTTTCACAGATTTATCTAAGCACACCATGCAACTCAGGAAAAATCTCCTCCCAATAACAAAAGCTCTACGAAACCACAAAATTATTTATCACTGGGGTCACCCCACTAAATTGATCATCACCAGAAATGACTCAATCATCACAATCAACAGCTTAGAGGAGGGTCTGCAATGTCTTAGAGTGGGACATTCTCCCAGAAAGCGACCCACAACATTCTTCTGCCAGCAGAGCATCAGCAAAGTGGAACCTGGTCACTCACAAACGCCAAACTAAACATTGACCATATACTTGCAATTTGATATCATGGTCCCCGCTTAGATGTAATTTCACATGTTTAAGCAAGGCACTTAGTGTACTACCCTTACCGAACACACTACCTGTAAGTATGCCTGCCAATGGCAAGGCCACTTGTTTTGTTTTTGCTCCAAAAGTACTATGCAATTTATATTGTGTTCGGATCTTGGCTAAGATCCTATTTCTTACTGATTTGTTATCTGTTCAGTTTTTTGTATTAAAATCTCTGGTGCATAAATTCATCCATTATAAAAATTCCCAACAATAACTTGATACTTGAAAAACATCTTGAGGAGTTCTTCCATATAAATTTGTAATCTGTATCGAACTCAGGTATCCTTTGGTGTGCTCACAAAGCACATATACGTAATATAATTTTACAAATGTGCACTAAAGCTAAAAAGCAAAGAAATAAACAGCTTAATGACATACTACAGTATATTCGCAAACTAGAAATGCAACATTTATTTATTTCAGGTACTTATATAGTGCTGTCAATTTACGCAGCGCTTTACACATATATATTATACATTCACATCAGTCCCTAACCCTCAAGGGGCGTACAATCTAAGGTCCCTAACTTACATTCATTCATACACACATTAGGGCCAATTTAGACAGGATCCAATTAACCTACCATGTCTTTGGAGTTTGGGAGGAAACCGGAGCACACCCACGCAAGCACAGGGAGAACATGCAAACTCCATACAGGAGGCACCATGGTCGGGAATTGAACCCATGACCCATTTACTGCAAGGCAAATGTGCTAACCACTAAGCCACTGTGCCGCCCAGTACTAAATAAAGCTCAAGTCAATCAAACCACCTCGAATATACTCTCTAGACTAAGGAATTAATTACGCTCCTTACTAATGTACCAATTTGATAGAAGTACGCAAAGACTAAAACTCAACTACTACTCTAATGGAAACAAAGCAGGGAAATACTTAGTGAATAAAAGGAAATCCCTGCATACTAGCACTAAAATACCGTATCTTATCAACCCAAAGGATAAAACAAAAATCACTAATCCTCAAGAAATAGTAAATTAATTTTCTAGTTACTATGATTTGCTTTATAACCTAAATCAAGACAAATCCACTCTCCAACCTTCTATAGAAAACATACAAGCATTTTTATCATAAATTCGCTTACCCACTCTTTCGAAATTACAATTAAGTATTTTAAACTCCCCTATCACAATAAATGAAATAAACAGAACAAAAGAAAAACTACCCAATGACAAAAGTCCGGGACCAGATGGATTTTCCAGCGAATGCTATAAACTTTTCAAAAATACCCTGAATCCTCATCTAAACCAACTATACACTGACGCGTTTTCTTCCGCCTCATTACCTTCTGAAATGCTACAAGCATTAATCGTAAAACAATCCCCAAATCAGGTAAAGATCCAGACAACCCACAAAAGTCCAGGCCTATTTCTTTATTAAATACTGATATTAAGATTTACGCTAAAATTATAGTGTGCAGACTGGCCAATATACTCCCAGATTTGATCAAGCCTGATCAGTTACGCTGTACTAAAGGTAGACAAACATCTAACACAACCCGGAGATTAATCAACATAATTCATTACGCAGACTTACAAAAAATTCCCTCTTTATTACTTGCTCTGGACACCGAAAAGGCTTATGATAGGATACATTGGACATACATGTTCCAAGTACTGCATACATTTGGATTTTCAGGAACAATTATTAATGCTATTTCAGCACTTTACTCAAATCCTTCTGCCCAAGTCTATGTATCTAACATGCTATCCAAACCATTCTTAATTACTAATGGTAACAGACAAGAATGCCCATTGTCGCCACTAATTTTTAAACTATCAATTGACCCTTTTGCTGAAACTATAAGAAACAATCCAGATATACATAGCTTCTATATAGGTAAAACCACCACAAAATAACGCTCTTTGCAGATGACATCATTTTAATGCTAATTAATCCCACTACTTCTTTATCAGCAATTCAACAAACTCTCATACAATTAAGTAATATTTCATATTATAAAATAAATGCATCCAAATCTAATATCCTAAATCTGGGTGTAGATTACATTCTAAAAATGCACCTCCAAAACAATTTTCCCTACATCGGGGAAAATGAAGCCATTCCTTATTTTGGAATATTGTTGACAAACAAAATCTCTTATCTAGGAACTCTCAATTATTCAAAATTCATTAAAAAAATTCAAACCCACCTTAATCAAATGGCAAGACATGAACTATCCTGGTCTGGCAGACTGGCTGCATTTAAAATGTTCATATTGCCACAGATTTTATATCTATTTAGATCAATTCCAATCCCACTTAAATCTTCATATCTAACAAAACTACAATCTATGCTTAAAAAATACATCTGGGGAAATATGAGACCTATATGCCTACATAATATATTAATCAAACACAAAAACATAGGAGTAATGGGATTTGTTGACATTAGGGACTATCACAAAGCATCATTATTAGACCAACTCAAACATTGGTTTATAGCGGAAGATGATACAAAATGGGGTGACATTGAAAAAACTCTAGCCTCTACTACAGATTTAAGCGCCATACTACTAGCGAGCTTGTGGCAAAGGATTCCCACCAGTAAAACAACACCAACTGTATGAGCCTCAATTGAAGCCTGGAAATCCTTAAGCTCCATGCCTATAGATCCTCTCTGAATAAGTCCTTCCTATACCTATATCAGCCTTAGAAGTCGTAATGCCTAGCATAGATATCTCGTATTGGAAACATAATGGCATACGCACAATACAAGATATTTGTGTTAAAAACGACATACACATTTTTTTAATTCCTTATGAAAGAATTTAACCTCCTCCCTTTTGAAAAATCAACCTATACACGCATCAGTCGTTGCCTATCAAAACATCCAGTAAAAACAATATATATACCCAAAGTATCTTTACAGTTCTATAACTCTGCTACTCCTAAATCAGATGGTATAACCCTGTTTTATAACCTTCTACAATGTAAATCAGAATTTAATAAGACTACTCCCTTTATCAAGTGGGAAAAAGACTTAAAGACTGAAATTTTTCATGAGCAGTGGGAATGTGCATTCAGGAATGTGTTTTCAGCTAATAGATGTGTTAACCTCTGGGAGCTAACACACACAATTTCCAAAAGATGGTATCTAACTCCTTACCAAATAGCCAAATTTCTTAGAACAACATTGTCCTCAATGCTGGAGAAACTACGGTCAGATTGGTACTCTAATACATATATTATGGACATGTAAAAATATTAGAAGCTATTGGTATAAAGTTTTCCACATGATATCAGAAATGACTGGAATATTAAAACAACCTGATCCTACTCTAGCCATTCTGAATATAAATATTGACACATATCCAATCCAATATCGACTTTTAGTGACACATATTCTTCTAGCATTACTAGACACTGGAAAAAAGACTTAGCCCCTTCTCTAAACCCACTTCTTCTATGAGAAACTTTAGCTTATCTAAACGATAGAATTACCAAATTTGACAAAGCTTGGAAACCCTGGTCCGACTGGTTCAGAACTGTAACCTAAGTTATTATTATGTTTGACCTTTTCTTGGATACTCTAAAAATGATCATTTCGTATGATTGTTAGGAATTACTCAATATTTCCTTTTTTCTCTTTGTTAAACTTTACCATAGCACCTATACTGTGATATTGTGTAGCTTTTCAGTGTCCTATTTTTGTTTTTGTTTTTTTTGTTGTAACTATATTTGTAAAAACAAATAAAAATGTATTATGGAAAAAAAAACAGCATATATTACAAACGTCAGGGCTAGAAATGTGCCCAGTCACTATACAGTTTCATTATCTGATCAAGAAAAATGAAGAAAAGTGAGTGGGTAAAGAAAGAAAAGCATAAATTAAGAAAAAACAAAAAAGAAAGGAGTATAAACAGAAAAGTAGGAGTCTCCGGAGGTCCGCAACGGCAGATCGACAAAAGAATATTATCAAAAGGAGATGGCTGAGCATGAGTTATCCAGGGTTGCCAGACTCGAAGGAATTTCTCATGGGTATATGAAAGTATTGCTGTTAATTATTCATTCACCATAATTTCATTTATGCAGTTTTTAACCTCTTCAAAGTTAAGAATCAGAGTTTTCCAGGCTTTGGCTATCGTCAATTTGGTAGCAGTAAAAAGGTGAATCGCCAATTGTTATCCAGGGCAAAGCAGTTCCTCTTGAGATCCGTATGTAATAAGGTACGGAGTAATGCATAGACCCTGCCCAAAGTCTGCACACCTTCGGACAAGACCACCCCGAAAGCAATTCGGCAGATAGGCAAGAATAAAATGTGCCAGCCTAGCTGGCATGTAATACCATCTGTATAAGAACTTGTAAGAATTTTCCAGAATGAGCACATTTTTGGAGCTTTTAGATATAGCTAATGTCATGATTTGACAATCCTCTGGGTCAAGCTGCCGCCCCAAGTTGCTTTCCCATTGTTGGTGATATGGACTCAGTGGGTTTTTTTTTAAAGTTATTATGGAAGAGTAGATCAATTAAATAAGGCCTGGAGAGTGAGGTCATGCCCTCAAAGCTCTCAAAGGGGATCAGTGTATAGGGAGTGGGTTGTAATCTAAGTAGCTGCGATAAAACGTGGCGGAGTTGAAGGTATCTATAATGCTCCCATAAAGGGACAAGTTTCCTGGTGTTGTGTGAGGATCTGAGGTGAGGGCATCAAATGTAAGGGGTCTAGTAGGGGTAAGGAGAGAGAGTATGTCATGAAACCCATGGTCCGTTCACCAGGAAACTTGTCTTGGATTGTCGAGTCCGGGGGGGAAACATTGGACATCGCAGGACTTACAATAATGGTAAGTGGAGGGAAATCAAACACGCAGAATATTTGATGGAGTCCCACATGCGGAGAGTATGCGATATAATAGGGTTGAGTGATGATGGGCGTTGTAGCGCTGGGAGCCAGGGTAATGAAGATAAAGGTATGGGCTGAAAATCCACTAGATCCATAGTAGCTCATAATGGAAAGTGGTGGGTCTCATGTAAAAGAGACAAGGGGGCTATGGTGGCGGCCAGGTAGTAAGCCCGAAGGTTTGGAACCGAAAGGCCACCATTGATCATACGAACAAACAAAATATGCTTATTAATCTGAGGTCTGGAAGAACCCTAGATAAATTTCAATAATTTACTTTGGTGTATACGTAAGATTTGAGAGGGGACTGGAACTTGTAGAACTTGAAAAACATATAACAATTTTGGTAGGTAGGACATACGGACAGCTGTTATCCTGCCAAACCAAGACAATGGAAATTGGGTCCAAGATGATAATAGTTCAAAGTTTTATTTCAACTGATTTTTATTGATAATTTCAGAGTCATAAACAAGGTAACAACATGTATAAACATTGTAATACAAGGTTCACAATAACAAGTGTGCAATCTACGAGTTGAATGAGGAGGTGGTAGGTCCTCGCCGGGGACCTGTTGGTCATAATCATGCTTACATGAGAGGTATGCTCGCGTTCCCTGAACCTTGTGGAAGTACTTAACATAGTTAGAACTGGGTAGGGGTGGAAAGAAAGGGGTTAGGAAGAATATAGGGGGGAGGGAAGGGGCACCAAAAAGCTACAGATATAAGATCCAATATTAGTTGAGATTAGTAATCAGGTGAGTGAGCAATTGGGATGTTTTAACCATAGGGACCATTGCATTATGAATTTGTGATAAGTGGAATTTCGGAGAGCCGTTCTTCGTTCCATCTCACATTGTAGGTTGAGATCTACAAGGAGATGGGACAATAGGGGGGGTGACGTAGACCGCCATAATTTAGTAATATTTATCTTTGCTGCTGCCAGAATATGTACTATAATAGTGCGTGAGCGTGTGGGGAATGTTTCTATTGTCAAGTGAAGAAGGGCTAGATTAGGATTTGGGGTCATTGGTGAATCTATAATTGAAGCAATTATTTGGAATACTTTATTCCAATACGATTTAATGGATTTGCATGACCATAGTAAGTGGAAAAGTGAGCCAGTTTCGCCACACTGTCTCCAACAGGCTTGTGATTGTTGTGGGTAGTATACAGATAATTTAGCAGGGGTCAAGTAGCATTGGTGGAGAATTTTCAGGTATGATTCCCAATGTGAGCTACACTTAGAGGCTTTGTAAGTGATAGCAAACGCTGCTTTCCAGGATTGTGAGGATATTGGGAGAGGTAAGTTGCTCTCCCAGTTAGTCAGGGAGGACGTTTGGGTTATGAATTGCGCTTCAATTAGCAAAGTATAGAACATGGATATCCCCTTCTTTGGATAGATAGTTCTATGTAGAAAATGGTGGGCAGTGGCGGGAAAGTCTATTTCAAGTGGTATGTTTGTTTTATGTAGCAAGTGTGTTATTCGCATAAAGGTGAATCGCTCTTTATCAGGTAGATGGAATCGCTCTTGGAGAGTCTGAAAGGAGATTGGTTTTTGAAGATTGTAGAGATCTTGGATATGATATATGCCGCACGCTTGCCAAGATGTCAAGTTCAATTGGGGCGAGAAAAAATGTAGGGATGACAATGGGGTAGGGATTCGTAAGTTAGTTTTGCAGGAGTGCGTGTAGGTCAAAAAGTCACGCCAAGCCATCATAGAGGCCTGGATACATGGATGTGTGTGTAGGGGTCTAGTTCGATCTACATGAGGTGTGAAAAGTAGGTCTCTTAATGTGCCTGGCGAGTGTAGGGAGGTTTCCATGATCGTCCAGGTTTTGTCTGGAGTAGGGTGCCACCAGTAGAAGAGCTGGTCTAGTAAGACCGCTTGGTAATAGGATTTTAGATGCGGAAGACCGGCTCCCCCTCTGGAGGGCGGGCGGATCAGGAGATTTGTAGTACACCTCGGGCGTTTGGAAAGCCATATAAAGTTATTCAGAATTTTCTGAAGTGATGAAAAGAAGGAGGATGGTATAGGAATGGGCAGCACACGAAATATATATAATATTTTAGGTAATATGCACACTTTGACAGTTGCTATTCTGCCTAGCATAGATAGAGAAGCCGTACGTAGGTTTCTAAGCTCCTGTGGAACTGTATCTAGTAGCGGTTTAAAATTAGCCGCGTAGAGTTGGTTAGTGTTGGCAGACAGTTTAATCCCCAGGTAGGGGATAGTATGTTTTTCCCATTTAAAAGAGAATCGTTTGGTAAGCAGGTTTTGGAGTGGAGCAGGGGTGTACAGGTTTAAGATAGACGACTTGGGTTCGTTGAGTTTGTAGTATGAAACGTCTGCGTATTTTTGTAAGTGGGTGCGTATCGAGGTAAGTGATTTATAGGGGTTTGTGATCATTAGAATAATGTCATCCGCAAATAGACTGATTTTGTGTTCATGTTTAAGAAATTTGATTCCTGAGAAACCGGGGTCATTCCTGAGATTGGATGCCAGTGGTTCAATGAGTAAAGCAAAAATTATGGGGGAAAGAGGGCATCCCTGCCTAGTACCATTGGAGATTTGGAACGGTTGCGAGAGCGTGCCGTTGGTAAGAACTCTAGCGGAGGGTTTGGAATATAGGGATAAAATTGCAGACAACATCCAATCCGTAATTCCAAATTTTTGGAGGGTAAGCGTCATGAATTGCCAATGAATGCGGTCAAATGCTTTTTCTGCGTCAAGTGATAGGAGGAGAGAGGGTTGATTATCAGTTTCAAGGTGGTGTAATAGTGATATGATTCGTCGAGTCGCGTCAGGGGCCTGTCTGCCTGGTATGAATCCTACTTGGTCAGGATGGATTAGGGTGGGAAGGTATGGAAGCAGTCGTTGAGCTATTATCTTGGCATATATTTTTAGATCCGTGTTAAGCAGAGAGATTGGTCTATAGTTTTGAACTAATTGGGAATCTTTACCTGGTTTCGGGATCGTAGTAATTATTGATTGTAGCATATCTGAAGGAAATTCTCCTTCAGAGGCAACAAAATTATAAAGAGCCGAGAGGTGTGGTTTTAGGTGGGGTGCAAACGTCTTATAGTATTCATTGGTAAAGCCGTCATTACCTGGTGATTTATTCAAGGGGAGCTTGTTTATGGTTTTCTCAATCTCAGTAGGCGAAATCGGGACAGATAGGGAAGCTAATTGGGAAGGCGTGAGAGAAGGAAGATTGGTATGTTGTAGAAAATTTTCAATCGTCTGGGTTGTTGGTTGGGTCGTGTTTGGATCGTCTTTTATGTTGTATAGGGCTTGATAGTAACACGCGAACGCATTAGCTATGTCTTGTGGGTTGGTCAGTGGGGTATGTGAGGTTGGATGCTGAATTGTGTGAATTTTGTTTTTGAGCCGTTTTTGTTTGATGACTTTGGAAAGAAGAGAGTTTGATTTATTGCCTAGCGCATAAAATTGGGATTTGGTTTTTTGTAGGTTCATGTCATAGGTGTGAAGTAGGATAGTGCGTAGTGCATTCCTATCTTGGTTTAAGGCTGCGGTCGTAGTGGGGTTCGGATTTTGTTTGTTAATGTCTTCATTTTTGCGTATAGAAATGAGGAGTTGGTCAATTTGTTGTGAGCGTTGTTTTTTGATGCGAGAATTTAGTTGGATGAGAATACCTCTCTTATAAGCTTTATATGTTAACCAAAGCGTGGCGATAGAGATATCTGGGGTGCTGTTAGTTTCAAAGAAGAGGTGATGAGCATCCAGTACAAATTTTTGGTTTTCCGGGAGTTTCAAAAGGGTAGGATTCAGTCTCCAAATAGGTGGAATCGCTGACCGTTGGGTATCGTCTAAGGATATGCTGATCGGAGCATGGTCGGACCATGTTATAGTACCAATGTTGGATGATGATACGTGTTGTAAGGTCCATTTATCAGTGGCAAACATGTCGATTCTTGAATATGAGAGATGTGGGGGTGAGAAATAGGTGTAGTCTCTCTCCGAGCCATGTTGGCATCTCCAGATGTCATACAGGTCATGGTCATGTAGTAGGTGATTGAGGTCAAGGTTGGTGGGTTTCTTGGTAGAAGAAGAGTCTAGAAGTGGATTACTAAGAGCATTAAAGTCTCCGCCGATAATAAGTCTACCTCGTTTATTTCGGGAAATGAGGTTGAAGAGCTTGCGATGAAATCTTATTTGTTTGTTATTTGGTCCATAAATGTTCACCAAGGTGTAAGAGATTTTGTTAATTTCGCATATCAAAATGAGGTATCGCCCCTGCGGGTCTATTATGGTGGAGGTAGATTGGAAAGAGAGAGCGTCATTAACAGCAATAATAACTCCATTCTTCTTTTTGATATTATTTGCCATAAATTGTTGAGAGAAGCGGGGAAGATATAGTTTAGGGGTCTTGTCCGTGGCGAAGTGGGATTCCTGTATAAAAAGTATGTCTGCTTGAGATCTCCGGATTTCTCTTGATAGCATCGACCTTTTAAATGGGGAGTTGAGGCCTCGTACGTTAAGAGATGTAATAGTAATCATTGATATATGGATTCACAAAGTATATATACAGTTGGAGTGTTCTTTGGCCGTATTCAGGGTCAGGATATCTAGATCTAGTATCCGAGAGGTATAGCTGATGGTGCCATGGGGAGGGGTAGTTGGGAAGGGAAGGGACAACAGTAAAAAAACTCTTGCGTATAATGCAAGGAACCAAAGTAGCTAGGAACGCTACTGCAAAAAAGGGGGAGTCAGAGAGGTTTTGACCTCCAGAAGGGTCAAACCTATAGAAACTTGTGAAGATGAGATTCATTGGATACTGGCCGATCGCCAGAAAAAGGAGTGTTCAATAGAAGCCTCCAGGGAAAAAATTTAAACATGTATATTGCGGCTTATGCCGCTAGGCCCATCAGGTCGCTTCCATGTTTTGAACTCAGCCAGGGTTATTCTTCTGTGAATCTGCAGGCAATATCCCCCAGGTCTTAAGAAAATCCAAGCCAGCCTCCAAATTTTTAATGGTATATACCTTTCCTTGGTGTCGTACTATTAGTTTTGTTGGAAAGCCCCATTGGTAGGCGATATTGTGGTTTCTGAGTGCTTTGGTAATTGATATGAGTTTCTTTCTATTAGAAAGTGTAGCCTTGGATAGATCAGCATAGAGACGCAAATTCGCATGAGAGGGTGGAAGTGGAGGTGGATTTTTAGTGGCCATCATAATTCTCTCTTTAATATGGTAGAAATGTAAGCGGACAAGCACATCCCTAGGGATGGATGCTGACAGGAATGGAGGTTTAGGAAGTCGATGTACGCGGTCAATCGTGGCCTCAACTTCAGAGAGTGTTGGGATTAAAAGCTTGAGGAAGTGTTGCAGATACGGCAATAACGCGTCATTAGGCACGGTTTCTGGAATCCCTCTGAATTTGATATTATTGCGGCGTGATCTGTCCTCCATGTCAGCTAATTTTAAGTTGATTTGTTCTATGTCCGATAGGTGATCTGTATGAGCATCAATCAGGTCATTATGCGCCTCTATGATGTCTGCTATATTGGTCTCAATGTGGCGGATTCTGCGTTCCTGTCTTTGTACCAAAGCAGTAATTTGGGTCAATGGCACAGATATATCATTATGCAAGGTCTGGCGCAGTGAGATTAGCATGTTTTTCATGCAGATTTCGGTCAGTGGTTGGTCAGACGCTGGAAATGCATCTATATCAGGCAGGGAGGTATGTGGTGGCTGAGGTGGAAAATTTAGGGCCCTGTGGGTGTCATCAGAGTCACTCTCTAGCCGCGGCCGTGATTTTGCTGGGCTACATGTCGTGGGTGACAGTGGGGGTGACAACTCACCAGGGTCCCCCGGGTAAAGCTGGTGTTGAAGCCTGGGATCCACACTCTGGGACCTGTAGTCCTCCTCCTGCTCATTGTTGCCTCCCCGCATGTTTGAATGGCGGCCGCCATCTTGGATTCCCGGCATGACGGCCGGGAAAAAGTTTGTCAGCTTCCCTGGCTGCCCCGGACTCTTTTTCCTCCGGGGCATGTCTAGTGGGCTGCGGGCACACTCCGATCGCTGCCGTGTGCTGTCAGAATTCCCTGGGGTCTGAGTGAGCCGCTTCAGTGCTGGCGGGTGGACGGAGCGGGAGCTATCTCGCGTCCATCATCGAGCCGGCCGCGCATGCGCCCCCTAGTTCAAAGTTTTAAACAGAGAAGGGTAGTTAGCCTGATAAAGTCCTGTGTAAGAAGGGGTAAGCTGAACTCCTAAATAGGGTAATGCAGTGGACCATTGGAAAGAAAAGGATCCCTTCAGGTCAGCCAGTTCAGAGGGTGAAAGATTCTAGGAAAGCAGTGGCATGCGGAATGTCCAGCTGAGCCAGAGCCATACATAGGGCCGTAAGGCGATGTCAAAATTCGGCCAAGATTTTTATGGGTTTACTGGTAAGAACATTGTGATGAGTATGCAGGGAGATCGGTTAAAATTTAGGTGCAAAAGTGCGTAACCAATTAGTAAGCGATGTTTGTTCACCTTAGCATACCATTTTTGCCGGTACCATCGGAGCGATCGGTCGGCTGCATCAGTGAGGCAAAGGTCAAGCTCGGTGCGAATCTGATCTAACTGTTTACAATTGGAGGGTGTAGGAGATTGTTTAAATTGTGCAGAAAGCACTTCCAGTAGCGCCTCTAGTTGGTGTTGTTTAGTGAGGCGGTCGTGTTTGAGTTTAGAGGCAAGCTGGATATTTTTGGCCTCTAAGAACAGCTTTGTAAGCTTTCCAGGAGGAATGTGGGAGTTTACAAAGAAGGGAATGGCAGACCACCAGGATAGGGTCATGGCCAGCTCACGGGGCCACAAGAATAGAAGCAGAGGTCCCCAAGGGAAGATGTTTACGCATCATGAAGAAGTGATCAATTCTTGAGTGGGAATGGTGTGGGTGAGAGTAGTGTGTGTAGTCCCTACCCAAGTGGTGGGGCTCCTGCCAGACGTCTACCAAATCATGATGTTGCAAAGACATATGAAAGAAAGAAAATGCCCATAAAGTCTCATGGAATGTATGACATCATTTTGACCTAGGACAGAAAACTTTCTTAGCAGAAGATTGTAAAATCCTAGCAGTATTATAAATGCCACTGAGACATCTCCAACAAGGCAGCGGATTAACTAAAAGTAGGAAGCATGAAAGCCTCTTGTTTTTAAACACCAATACATTTGTATAGTTTCATCTAGCATACTTTTGGTCAAAAAACAAACTTTTTGCCAACAAAGGTGTCCGTTTATGACACAGAGAATAGCTGCGATTCAACAGATCTCAGCTATTCTCTGGTTATTCACAGTTTATGACACTCAGGAGATCATGTCAGCCCTTCTCTGGAGATCTGTGTTCTCCCTCCAGATTCTCCAGCCCAGAGCTGGAGAATCAGAGGGACCAAAAACTAAGCAGAGATAATTTACCTCTGCTTAGGAAACTGATCTTTTACTGTAATCTCGCGAGATTATAGTAAAATGAGCCGTTTTTCAGAGTTTGTAGACCGTTCTCCAGCGTTTGGAGACCGTTCTCCCTTCGTTCGGAGAACTGCTTCATAAACTGCATTCACAGGAGAACTGTGTTCTCCAAGAATGCCGGAGAACTGAGCAGCGATCTATTACTGCTGGTTCATAAACGGACACCAAAGTGCGGAATAATTTACATTTACACTCTATTTACAGCTAAAACCTCTGGGTTGTGTGTAATGCTTGCTCGAATTTCCGGGCAAGGAAGTTGGCACTCAGCTCATTAACAGTCATTTCTTGGAATTACATGTCCCATGATTCTCTGTGCCACTGCACATGTATGCACCTTCATTCACAAAATTTGCCAGATGCAAGGATGCAGCCTACATACGCAGGCAGTCTGGATTTCTAATTGAACCTCAATCTAGCAACAGTATATTTATATAACTATATCCCTTTTATTTTCTTGTATACAAAACACTAAATTATTATTATTCAAAAGTGTTGGCTTCAATTTAGGATTTAGAGATTTAGAGACTCACTTTTTCTGGCAAAATTAGGGAAGGATTTTCACCTATTTGTTGCTGGATATAGGTCTAACGGTTGGCACCTACAGAAGCAATGACAACACTCTTAACCAGGAGTGTGTGGACTTTGTGGGATCCCTGTTATGAGGCATCAGCAGTAATTATAGATGGGGCTTTAGTGAATAGTTGGGCATTGTTTTTGTGGTTCATGATCTGCTGGCAATATATGTTTTGACTCATGTTGTAACCAGTTTCTAGCTGGTAATTGCTTCAGCACCTGCCTACTATATGTCATCTCTAGGAAAGTGTGTGATGCCATGATCCTCCACTTATACCTTTATGGCTCATTTAGAAGGGAAGCTAGCATTCTTATCCTGTAAATTTAGGTGCTAAAGTTTCTGCTAGATAAAGCATCCCACCCTTGTTTGGGGCTAGTTACTATTCATATGCTGCCATGGAGTTAGCCAGGGAAAGTGGAAAATTATCAACTACTCACGTAAACCGTGTCTATTATAAAAAAAAAATCCCCTGCAAGGTAAAGACTTAATGTGCTAGTGTGCATAGCATACTAGCACATTATGTAAAACTTACCTTAAAACGAAGCCCTCCAGTGGCACGCTGTCACTGCTGTAGATGCTTCCATTTTTCACTCGGTCTTCCTTCCTGGTTCACAAGCTCTGTCCATCTGAATAGCTGGGCCGTGATGATGTCACTCCCGCGCATGTGCATGGGACTCTTGGGACTCAGGGGCACAGTGCTCTGAAGGAAAGGGCACGGGTATGCCATTCCTTTAGAGCGCATGCGGCTGCAAAAACACTTGAATATCTCCTAAATGGGGCACATTTAGGAGACATTCGTTTTACCTAGAGGTAAGCTTTATTATAAGCTTACCTGTAGGTAAAAATATACAAAGTGGGTTTACTACCACTTTAATGCAATTTTACTTTCCTGATTACCTACATGGCTGCATAAGCTCCCTCCGTGTTAAGTAGGTTAGTTACGTAACACTGGACTTTAACTGGATCAGCCTCAAAATTAATGTGAGAGGGGTCCTATGAGGTAGGAATTAGTCAAGAAAGAAAAACTGAAAAAATGTTCTGTTATTTTGAGTTTGTACTAAATATGGTATCTTTGTAAAATTGTAGACTTTTAGACGCTGTGTCTTGAGATATATCTTAGCATACCATTTTGGTCTTGTAATCTAAATGTATTCTATTTATTTGACACAATATTTTTATAATAAAAATGATCTTTAATGATATTTGAATAGATTTTGATATTTTTTATTTTTAGCACCTTTAAAGTCCTTATTCTTTATGTCAGTTTTTCATCCTTGACATAACTGGGACACAGTGCTAAAATAGCCTCATCAGTCCAGTTACTTTTTCGTAGTATATATATATATATATATATATATACACATACATACATACATATACTGTATATATATATATATACATATATATATGGCAACATTGTAACCTTATGGTATTATTGGCCAAGACTAGTACCTATGCAAACACTGCTTAAAAAGCTATAAATACCTTTTCTTGAAACATATCCACTGTCTAAAATTTCCTAACTGTATGAATAGTCCTATAGGTTTTACATATGTCAGGGGGGCAGATCTAACAAAAAAAGTACATTATTTGCTGAGGGATTGTGATATATTGACATTTATAATATTGAATTTGAATGTCCACTTTAAAGGAAACCTGTGCTGAGAAACTTCTGATCATTTCTAATCTCCTTCAGAAAATTCTGGTAGCCTGGTTTTCTCTGGCTTTGATGTACCTTCTATTAGGGAAGCACAGAAACTGCCATTACAGATCTCTCCTTCTGAAAATGTTAGCTGCAGTAAGTAGTTCAATTTAAATGTTCCACAGTTCATCTAAAGTCTTAAAATGAGCCCCTGCTTTACCTGTAGCAATGGCTTCACTTAATTGCTGCCCACCCCAATGTACATACTCACTTTCCTTTCACTTCCATACTGCGTAGTTATGCCACCAGGGCTGAAGGAAATATTAGGTATTTTTTCTGGTATGGAGATCACTTCCCTTCTTACCTTTTGTCAGGGCTGATACTTGGCAATTGGCTGCTCAATTACACAGTTAGCTACAGTATAAGTACACTTCACCCTTAATATCAATTAAAATCACCCACATGATGGTGATGGGAATATTCACATTTTAAAGTGAATGTTATCTAGGGCTGGATTAACACTACTGCAATTCTAAAACGTGTCACTTTGTGTGTTAGCATGCATTTCATAGAGACAGTCCAATCATATCTAAGAAGGTGTGTAGTGCTACCCTCTTGAGGGCCGCTGTGTTTCTAGGTCCCCCTAAGCTCCGCACAGCCAGGCAACACACATTTTCCAGTAGATTAGTAGAAATAGCCTTTTATGAGCTAGGGACTTTCAGCCCCTCTGAAAGATAGCAAAGATTGATGCAAGCAACATACAGAGATATCTCCTCTTCCCTGTAGAACTGCTCCCAGCTCCAAAGACTGCAGACACTACCAGCCCTCCTGACTGCTCTGAAGATCTCCCAGGACAGGGATAAAGGATTAAGCACAGTGCTGTCCTTTGAAATATTGCTACATTTGGCAGTCTCTCCCCTTGTGAATCCCAGGGTGTGCTGGTGTACTCAATCTGTCCTCCTTGCTCCCACTGCTCCATGGCTATGATCCTGTTCATACCATAATGCTGAATGGATCCTCTTAAGCTAGCCTGAGTGCAGCCTGGAGGCCACCCCCCCTAGACCTGGGGGACCTCTCCCAGGCCACTGACAGCCTCCTTAGCACTCCATCTTCTACCTGACTTCCCTGCCAGACTGACTCTCCCATAGTTATGGGTTGGCCACTCACTTTACCAGGGCCTCCAAACCTGGGATTCGTTAGACTACCATAAACATGCAGATTAGGTCTCCACCCCTTCCACTCACTTGCTTTTCTAAGCTTCCATGATCCTCCAGAACCAGGTGGAGGCGATAGAGTCCCCACCTCTTAAGCCATCCAGCCTGCCCTGCAGTAACCCAACCTAATTACAGACTTACACAGTTACCATGAGTCATACACAATAAATTTACCTACACTAATTCTAGTAGCACACTAGAGGGTGCTTCAGATGCATTCATTAGTTTTGTAATACAGCACACCACAACACACAGTAGCACATTACTAGGATTGTGGTGTACTGCAATGTTGGCAGTGTGCATTGAGGTGCCATCAAAAATAAAGGCCACTGCAGCACACCAATGTCCAAAGCATGTGATGCCACAATGCAACAGAGTGAACCCAGCTACAACTGAATAGTATGTTATCACTCAGGATGAACTCAGGTGTGTTCGGATCCCAGTTCTAACCCACTTGAGCAAGCTGTCACCTGTACTGGGCCAATTAACCTGGGTAATTCCCTGCCCCACAGCTGCACTTATAAAAGAGGTGTATGTGCAACTGTGTGGCTGACTCACTTAGGTGGGTTCAAACATGGTTCCTAATTATCACTGAAAAATACAAATATGTGCATTTTGCTGTAATGCGTTAGACATATGAAATACGATTACAAATGAGATAGATCCCCTTCAAGATACAAGTCCTAAATTTGACTTGTATTCAGCATAAGCCGACAGCAACACATGCTATTAAAATAGATTTAAATCTTAACTGAATGATACTAGTTTGCTAAAGAACTGTATGCCATAAATAACTGTAATTTTGATTTTCAATAAAATACCTATTTTCGTGTTTTTTTCATCCTTCGTTGCATCTCACTGATGCTGTTCTGCAGCATTCTTGCAGTTCACTTCCTGTCTTCATGCATAGTTTACAGAGATAGTTGTATGGCCATTTTAAGGATGGGTTTTCTGATGGTGATAACAGTGGTCATGCCTGCATAATGTATGTTAAACTGGCCACTTGAGGTCTTTATTGGTAGCCCTTATGGCAACACAGAAGAACAATTAAAAGACAGGAATAGAGGGTTGTCACCCAATAATCGTAAATGCTTGAAAAAAGACATTGATAGAAGTCTCACGAAGTAACTTTCAAGTGAAAGCTCCATTTTTAAAAATACTGACATTTACTTTAGGAATTAAAGCTAATATGAGATTTTAGTGCTTGGGTTTACACATGCTTTAAACCTCTCTGCTACTGAGAGATTTAGCTGCTTGTTGAGAGTTCTCATCAGCATTATATTGATTTCATTGTGTTGGAAATGAGATGCCAACAAGTGGTTAAATCGCTCTTTTAATCACCTGTGTAGCCCTAGGTTAATTATCCAATAAACCTTTCCTATGCACCACAGCAGAAATAGTGCCCAGAGTTTATAAGATATCTGGTATTTTCAACATCTGGAAGAGGAAGAGCACTAACATCTGAATTGTGATATTCAATAAAACTTTGAATAGGGTAATACATACAATATATTGTATTTGATTCCCTATATGATCTTTTTCGTGGTCCTTCAAACCAAACAAACCTACATCAAAAGATATAATATAAAAAAAAAAACATAAACCCATACAAAGAGGTTAACTAGGATTACATGAATAGATCTACCCGCTTGTAGAGATATGTCCGTAAAGAGCAAAATGGAAAGTCAAGGTCAGTGTATAGTCTATTGCAGACAATAATAATCCCCCTTTGGGGGGTCATCAGCAGCCTTTAGGGCTATCATGACTTCTGAAGGTATGGCCAGTGTTGACAAATGGTCAATACATTGGTCAAGGGTCAGGCTGCGTTAGATTGTCAATTTCAAGAGAATAATACATCCAGCCAGACCAGATGTCACAGAATTTCTCTTGATTATTCTTAACAGTGTAAACCCATCTTTCTGCATCCATCACCCTATCTACCTCTCGCCGTAAGTCTTGTAGGCTAGGACAACAAGTTTGTTTCAAAAACTTTGGGATAAGAGGACAGAATAAATATATCATGGAATAAATAGAGGAGGGGTGTGAATTGTATAGGTTTGCGGGTGGTTTTTTGAATCCCAGGTGAGATTTTCCTCCAAAATATTTGAATCTTAGGGCAATGCCACCATTGGTGCATGTAAGTGTTCTCTTCAGTGCACCCCCTCCAACAAGTGCAGTCCACAGTTGGGAAATCTTAGCTAAATGTGAAGTATTTGTATACCAATGGGAGAGAAATTTAAAGCATGATTCTTAAGTTTTACAACTTACAGAGGACACATGAGCAAGTGTAATAATTTTTTGCAGCTGGGGTGGGATACACTTAAGTGCCAACTCCAGTTCCCATAACTGGAAGTGGATAATAAGCAGGTGTTTACACATTTGCGATAACAGATGTCGTGAGTCCCCTATGGAGAAGCACATAGATTCAAAGGGTGGTAAAGTGTCAACAGGGCGAAGCTTGCGGTTTAGTTTCTGTAATAAATCACTCAATTGCCTGTGACGCCATGCGTTCATGGGAAAGCCACCATAAAATTGTCTTAGCCCTTCCGAAGGCTATTTTTATTTTGTTGGGGCTTACTATTAAAGATGTTGTTTTTCCATGGGAGCTTGTTCTCCCTCTTTAGCCAATATCTACATGGGATAGTGATAGGAGCTTTACCTCCATGGAGATAGTAACCCATGTTATTCACAGATTAAATACGATACATTTAATTATTCTCTATTTAATAAATATATAGAGCAGAGATGAAGTTCTGCAATCATGGATTTGTGGCAAATTCCACGATGATGGACTTGAGGCCAACATGTTTGGAAAAGCCAATAGGAGGGTTTTGGATTAGTCAGCATCCCTTCACAATAAAAGAGGACTGAAAGAAGCCATAACGTCAGCTTACTGAAAACAGCTGGAGGGAGAAATGACAAACTAGATAGAGAGAGATTAACTTCAGTTAGCAAACTGTGCTTCACTTTTCTGAATTGCAGTGGTAAGCCTTTTCCCTTCCCCATGTCTTTACAAGTCCAAAAGTCCTTATTAGAGACTACTGTCTGTGTTAACGACATGTTTGATTGCTAACATGCCATGAATTCTAGGGTTTATTGATTTTTATTTAATAAGGCCTTTTTAAAGTTTGAAGTACTCAGCTCAAAGTTCAGCATTTACTTGCTAATGATGACCATCTGTTCTTTGAGCTGCTTTTTTTTTTGTAGCACACCTCTGCATCACGTTAGAGAAAAAAAGTGCAAAAACTGTGTGTACCTGAAACATCTCATATCTTAACATTCAATTCAGCCTTTATCTCCAAATAAAAATAAAGGCTAAGCATACACTGGTTAAATCTATTTCAGTTCTGTTTCTAGTCCTATAATATCAATGTGCAGCGTTAATAAAAATGTGTGTGATAATCAATGATGACCAGTGTGATTGTAAAAAAGAAAAGAAACATCATAAAAGAGAAATAGGGAATTGTGAATACTCCAATGAAGAAACAAAATGAATGGTATAACAAATAACAAATGAAAATATATAAGTTCTCTAAATATCATAATAGTCCCAAAAATATCAAATCAACAAAATGTAGTGACTGTGACTTCCACACTGCACCTCCACCATAATGCACTCACCAGAAGAAAGTAGAAAGCAAGCCCAGAGCGGAATGACACTAAGGGGTGTTCCTGTTTGTTCCTCCTGCCGGAGACCCGGTTGAAGGTGGGATCTCTCCAGAAGCCAGCGATACACCAAATGAACCATCAAAAGTAGAGTAGCCAAGTCTTCATCTCCAGCCCACAGTGAACCAAGGAAAAGGATTTCTCCTAGAGCGCAAGCTCATAGACCGAGTCCGGAGACAGTATCATATAGTGTAGTATGTTTTATTAAACAGATAGCAAACACATGGAGCATGAAATCATCAATGGATAAAAAGCACTTACAAAGATGGCCACCGGACCATCACATGGACACGGTGGCGTGATGTCATCATGTATGCTCCTGTCTACGTGTTTCATGCACACGCATGTTCTCAAAGGGATCCACCTTTTCTAGTTTCTAGTCCATTTTACACAGCTCTATCATCTGTAGGTAAACACTTATTCATGTACAAAAACACCAGCCTGTGTGTTTTGCTTATGCATTGTTGCTTAGTCTTGCTCATTAACAATGTCCTGATATATAGTGCACTGTATATAAAGTTACATAGTGTGTGTATTTGTGTGCAATTGCTATTCTCAATTCCAATTTAACTATACTGTCTGCTTCCAGAGGAAGGCATCTAAGTTTTTCAAAGTTGTCTACACTCTCAAATAGTACCACTTACTGGGGTGGGAGTTCCACATTTTTACTGCTCTAACCGTAAAGAACCGTTTCTGCATGCTAAGGTTAAACCTACTTTATTCTAATCTCATATCATGACCATGTATCCTCCTCAGGAAGTAAACAGTTTATTACAGTTACTGGAGTAACCTTTAATATATTTTGTACATTGTATTCTTATCCTCTTATAAGTGCTCTTCTCCAGAGAGAAAAATTATCATCTGTGTAATTGATCAGTATAGCTGAGGTCCTTCATCCCCTTTATTAATTTTGTTGACCTTTGCTAAACTCTTCCTAATTCAGTAATGTATGCCCTTTTTAATGCATGACAGTATTTTGTGAAGTTTGTTGGTGGTGGCTTAGCATTTCATGCTATTGCCAAGTCTGTGGTCTACAAGTAACCACAGATCCTTATGCATCACTGATTCCCTCAGGGGAGCCCCTTCTAATGCATATTTTGCATGTTTATTCTTGGTACCCAAGTGCCTTTCCTGTTTAAAAGAGAATATCCTATTTCAAAGTCATTTCCTTTCTTAACTTTGTATCACCAGCAAAACACTGAAATCGAGCTCTCAATTCAACCTCATTATCATTAATATACAAATTGAACATCATGGGCCCCAAGAGAGAACCCCGAGGCACAAAACCATCCTATTTCTCAGTTACTTTCTCATAGAGTGATAACAGGTTAGTCTGACAAGAAAGGTCTTTTATAAATTCATGTTGCTTGTCACTTACAATACCTTTATCAGAGATCCATTTCTGTAAAGAGTCTCTTACCATTCCCTCAAATACTTTACATATAGTACAGTGTCTTTAAAACTTAAAAATGGCCGCTTGTCTATAACTAAGCTAAATTCCCCAGGGGCCTACAAGTGTAATCCATCTGGACCTGGTGATTTGTTTGCATTACATTTCTCTAGTCTTTTTCCTACCTGTTGTTTTGTCAGCCAGAGAGGTACTGTTGGTGTCTTGTCATTAGTATTCCTGTTATCAAACCCTTGACAAAATGATTTAATACAGCTGCCTTTTGCCTGTCATTTGTGAGCAACTTCTCACATATGTCTGTAATGGGGCCTTTCTGTCCTTTCATAACCTTTTTACTATTGATATATTTGAAAAAAAAGAACATTTGGACTTGTTTTACTTGCGGTAGCAATGTGTTTTTCATTTTCTATTTTAGTCGCTCTGATTGCTCCCTTGCATTACTTGTGGTATTCCTTGTAAATCTCGAATGCTGAGGTTGTCCTTTCTACTTTCTAAAAGCCTGTGTTTTCTTATTCAATTGTTTGTTTTACACTAGAACTTTGGCACAATGGATTTATGCTTGTTGCCCAATACAATACAATGACTAATGCACTTGTTTAATTCATCTTTAACCGCCTCTCTCCTGCCATATAAAGAAATGATGGGAGGGCGGCAGTTCTCTCGTTCTGGAAGGACGTTATATGATGTCCTCCCACTCTGACTGTGCATGCACACCCCGCAGCACAGCGGTCGGTGGTGTGCTGTGTCCCTGGGACACAGTGGATCACCGATCAGAATAAAGAGCAGATAACATCGGCTCTGCCATGTGATCAGCTGTGTCCAATGAAAGCTGATCACATGTAAATAAGAAATGCCGGTTTCCGGCAGTCTTCTCCTCATGCTGACAGTATGTGAGGAGAGGAGAGCCGGAAAATCGGATAATCGGCATTCCTCAGAGAGGACATCTACACTGATCATCCGGACACAGTGCTCTAATGATCAGTATAGCCCCATCAGTGCCCATCAATGCCACCTGTCAGTGCCCATCAATGCCACATATCAGTGCCTACCAGTGCACATCAATGCCACATATCAGTGCCCATCAGAGCTGCCTTTCAGTGCTGCCTATCGGTGTCAGTCAGTGTCGCCTATCAGTGCCGCTTATCAGTGCCCATCAGTGCCACTTATCGGCCTGTCGTCAGTGCCGTCTAAGAGTTCCAATCAGTGCCGCCTCACAGTTCCAGTCAGTGCAGCCTATCAGTGCCCATCAGTGCCATATATGAGTGCTGCCTTTCAGTGCCCATCAGTGATGCCTGTCAATACCCACAAGTGATGCCTGTCAATGCTCATCAGTGCTACCTATCAGTACCTCCTCACCAGTGCAGCCTATCAGTGCCCATCACTGCAGCCTCGTTAACGCACATCAGTGAAGAAGAAAAATTACTTATTTACCAAATTTTATAAGAGAAACTAAGAAAAAACTTTTTTTTCCAAATTTTCAGTCTTTTTTAGTTTGTTTAGCAAAAAATAAAAACCCCAGTGGCAATTAAATACCACCAAAAAGAAAGCTCTATCTGTCTAAAAAAAGATACAAATTTAATTTGGGTACAGTGTTGCATGACTGTGTAATTGTCATTCAAAGTTCTACAGCACTGAAAGCTGAAAATTGGCCTGGGCAGGAAGGGGGTAAAAGTTCCCGGTAGGCAAGTGGTTAAAACACTCCTTATTGCAAATATTTGGTCCCATTCAGTGTTGTACAGTAAGGATCACAGCTTATTAAAGATAGCTTTTATGAAATTTAGAGTTCCTGTCATACCAACATGCATCTGTTTCCTGTAAATTAAGCCAAATGTTGTTACACCATAATTACTATTACCCACGTTGTCTCTAAATTGCATATCTACAGTGAGCTCCATGTTGTTTGAAATGAATAGACCCAGTAGAGCATTTTTTTCCATTGGGGCTTCTACCATCTATTCCATAAAATTGTCCTGTGATATGTTTCAGAAAGGACAAGCCTTTGTTGAGTGTGCAGTTCCATTTGCCAGTCAATGTCAGGATAATTAAAATAATTGAAAATAATACTTTTGTCCTGCTTCCCAGCTCTTTCAGTTTGTGATTCCTCATATTTTATGTTAGGGTGCCTATATCATAATTAGAGATGAGCGAATTTCTCAAAAATTCGATTCGGCTGATTCGGCGAATTCCAGTGTGAAATTCGATTCGATGCGAATTTCTTCGCTACGAAGATGACTTATAAAAAGGGTTTCTAGGCTTCAGAGAGCCTTTAAATTAGTGCAGAACACTGTACCTTTAATTTAAATGCCCTTGGAGATGAGGAAAGAGAAGGAGAAGGAGAAGGAGAAGGAGAAGGATGAGAAGAAGGAGAAGGATGAGAAGAAGGAGAAGGAGAAGGATGAGAAGAAGGAGAAGGAGAAGGATGAGAAGAAGGAGAAGGAGAAGGATGAGAAGAAGGAGAAGGAGAAGGATGAGAAGAAGGAGAAGGATGAGAAGAAGGATGAGAAGAAGGAGAAGGATGAGAAGAAGGAGAAGGATGAGAAGAAGAAGGAGAAGGATGAGAAGAAGGAGAAGGATGAGAATAAGGAGAAGGAGAAGGATGAGAAGAAGGAGAAGGATGAGAAGAAGGAGAAGGATGAGAAGAAGGAGAAGGATGAGAAGAAGGAGAAGGAGAAGGATGAGAAGAAGGAGAAGGAGAAGGATGAGAAGAAGGAGAAGGAGAAGGATGAGGAGAAGGAGAAGGATGAGAAGAAGGAGAAGGATGAGAAGAAGGAGAAGGAGAAGGATGAGGAGAAGGAGAAGGATGAGAAGAAGGAGAAGGATGAGAAGAAGGAGAAGGAGAAGGATGAGAAGAAGGAGAAGGAGAAGGATGAGAAGAAGGAGAAGGAGAAGGATGAGAAGAAGGAGAAGGAGAAGGATGAGAAGAAGGAGAAGGATGAGAAGAAGGATGAGAAGAAGGAGAAGGATGAGAAGAAGGAGAAGGATGAGAAGAGAGAGGAGAAGGATGAGAAGAAGGAGAAGGATGAGAAGAAGGAGAAGGATGAGAAGAAGGAGAAGGAGAAGGATGAGAAGAAGGAGAAGGATGAGAAGAAGGAGAAGGATGAGAAGAAGGAGAAGGAGAAGGATGAGAAGAAGGAGAAGGAGAAGGATGAGAAGAAGGAGAAGGATGAGGAGAAGGAGAAGGATGAGAAGAAGGAGAAGGATGAGAAGAAGGAGAAGGAGAAGGATGAGGAGAAGGAGAAGGATGAGAAGAAGGAGAAGGATGAGAAGAAGGAGAAGGAGAAGGATGAGAAGAAGGAGAAGGAGAAGGATGAGAAGAAGGAGAAGGAGAAGGATGAGAAGAAGGAGAAGGATGAGAAGAAGGATGAGAAGAAGGAGAAGGATGAGAAGAAGGAGAAGGATGAGAAGAAGAAGGAGAAGGATGAGAAGAAGGAGAAGGATGAGAAGAAGGAGAAGGATGAGAAGAAGGAGAAGGAGAAGGATGAGAAGAAGGAGAAGGATGAGAAGAAGGAGAAGGATGAGAAGAAGGAGAAGGAGAAGGATGAGAAGAAGGAGAAGGAGAAGGATGAGAAGAAGGAGAAGGAGAAGGAGAAGGATGAGAAGAAGGAGAAGGAGAAGGATGAGGAGAAGGAGAAGGATGAGAAGAAGGAGAAGGATGAGAAGAAGGAGAAGGAGAAGGATGAGGAGAAGGAGAAGGATGAGAAGAAGGAGAAGGATGAGAAGAAGGAGAAGGAGAAGGATGAGAAGAAGAAGAAGGATGAGAAGAAGGAGAAGGATGAGAAGATGGAGAAGGAGAAGGATGAGAAGAAGGAGAAGGAGAAGGATGAGAAGAAGGAGAAGGATGAGAAGAAGGAGAAGGAGAAGGATGAGAAGAAGGAGAAGGAGAAGGATGAGAAGAAGGAGTAGGATGAGGAGAAGGATGAGAAGAAGGAGAAGGATGAGAAGAAGGAGAAGGATGAGAAGAAGGAGAAGGAGAAGGATGAGAAGAAGGAGAAGGATGAGAAGAAGGAGAAGGAGAAGCAGAAGGAGAAGGATGAGAAGAAGGAAAAGGAGAAGGATGAGAAGATGGAGAAGGAGAAGGATGAGAAGAAGGAGAAGGATAAGGATGAGAAGAAGGAGAAGGAGAAGGATGAGAAGATGGAGAAGGAGAAGGATGAGAAGAAGGAGAAGGAGAAGGATGAGAAGAAGGAGAAGGAGAAGGATGAGAAGAAGGAGAAGGAGAAGGATGAGAAGAAGGAGAAGGATGAAAAGAAGGAGAAGGATGAGAAGAAGGATGAGAAGAAGGAGAAGGATGAGAAGAAGGAGAAGGAGAAGGATGAGAAGAAGGAGAAGGATGAGAAGAAGGAGAAGGATGAGAAGAAGGATGAGAAGAAGGATGAGAAGAAGGATGAGAAGAAGGAGAAGGATGAGAAGAAGGACAGTTCTGTGACAGTTTCTGTCTATTTCTGACAGTTCTGGGACATTCACTCCATACAGCTGTTTCAACCGCTGTATGGAGGGAATGTCATGGAACTGTCAGAAATAGACTATTAATGACAGTTCTGGGACTGTTCTTCCATGCAGCGGTTGAAACATTGTATGTATTTGTTTCCATAAATGGATCCATTTATGGAAACAAATACATACAATGTTTCAACCGCTGTATGGAAGGACAGTCCCAGAACTGTCATTAATAGTCTATTTCTGACAGTTCTATGACATTCCCTCCATACAGCGGTTGAAACAGCTGTATGGAGTGAATGTCCCAGAACTGTCAGAAATAGACTATTTATGACAGTTCTGGGACTGTCCTTCCATACAGCGGTTGAAACATTGTATCTATTTTTTTCCATAAATGACATTCTGCAAATACACTTAGAGGAGCGCTGCAGATACACTTTTTGCCGGCTTGTAATTAATCTTATTTTCATCCTACTTCTTCTTCTTCATCCTCATCCTCATAAGAAGAAAAAGAAGAAGTAGGATGAAAATAAGAATAATTCCAAGCCGGCAAAAAGTGTATCTGCAGCGCTCCTCTAAGTGTATCTGCAGAATGTCATTTATGGAAAAAAATAGATACAATGTTTCAACCGCTGTATGGAGTGAATGTCCCAGAACTGTCATAAATAGTCTATTTCTGACAGTTCTGGGACATTCACTCCATACAGCTGTTTCAACCGCTGTATGGAGGGAATGTCATAGAACTGTCAGAAATAGACTATTAATGACAGTTCTGGGACTGTCCTTCCATACAGCGGTTGAAACATTGTATCTATTTGTTTCCATTTAGGATACAGATGTTTCAACCGCTGTACATGTGAAGAAGCTGTGAGAGAACTGTCAGAAATAGAGGAACTCTGCACATACACTTTTTGCCGGCTTGGAATTATTCTTCTTTTCATCCTACTTCTTCTTCTTCTTCTTCTTCTTCATCCTCATCCTCATCCTCTTCTTCTGAGGATGAAGATGAAGAAGAAGAAGAAGTAGGATGAAAAGAAGAATAATTCCAAGCCGGCAAAAAGTGTATGTGCAGAGTTCCTCTATTTCTGACAGTTCTCTCACAGCTTCTTCACATGAACAGTGGTTGAAACATCTGTATCCTAAATGTAAACTAATAGATACAATGTTTCAACCGCTAAACATGTGTTCCTTCTGTCAGAGAACTGTCAGAAATAGCGGAGCTCACTGCAGGGACACTTTTGCCGGCTGATCGGGAAATGTTCGATTCGCGCACCCGAAGTAGGCAAAATTTCGGTTTCGCCGCGAATCGAATATTTCCTGAAATTCGACTCGAATTCCGGTTCGCCTGGTTCGATTCGCTCATCTCTAATCATAATGCCAAAAGTTATATTTGTAGCACTCTCTGATCTATAAATAATACTTCTTATTTAAGTGCTACTATTGTGCAACAATTAACCAAGTGATATAGTTTTTCTTAAAGCGGTATAAACCCTAAACCAGTGGCCTCCAAACGAAGGACCTGGGGCCAGATGCAGCTCTTTGCTTGCCTTTATTCAGCCCTTTAGGCATTAGTCAAACTACTGACACAAACAATAGGGTATACAGTAATTCCTGTCTCTGACATCACCAATGGGGCACTGTTCCTTCCACTGACACCAACGATGGGGCATAATTCCTTCCATGGTAATAAAAATGGGGCACTATGCCTCCCACTGACATCAACTATTTCTCCCCTTAATAACAAAGATCATTGTTTACTCCCACTGGGCACAGTCTGGCCCCAACTAAAGTCTGAAGGACAGTAAACTGGCTATTTCTTTAAAAAGGTTGGCGACACCTGCCCTAATATATATATATGTTGCATTAGTTTTTTTTAGGCACTTTTTTTTTTGAACATGATTTCTTTAAACAGCTTTTTTTAGAGTAAAAACGTATACAAAAATAAGGCGAATGAGTGGATGCCAGAAGATAAGACAACGAACCAGGTGCGGTCCAATTACATAGAGATTCAAGTTATCAGTTTCAAAAACGGAAAAGTATAGCACACTGGTCCGAAAGTTAGTACAAACAGATCAGTCTCTTGTCATAAACAAACAGCAGTGGCATCCAGGACAAGGAAAAAGAAAAGGTAAAGAGAGAGAGAGAAAAAAAAGGGGGGGGTGGAGAGAAGGAAGAAGAGAGGTGTAAAAAGAGAATGACGAAGGGAATGCAAGCCACTGATCGCAGCAAGGCAGCATAGTCACTTGAGCAAGTAAAGAGAGACCAATGAATCCATTTCTGGTGAAACTGGGCCTCCTGACCCCGGACCGCCATCATGATACTTTCCATTGAGTGAATGTCCTCTACCCTGGATAACCACATAGAAATAGAGGGGGGAGCCTCCTGCTTCCAGAGAGCCGGAATACAGGCCCGAGCAGCATTGAGCAAGTGCACCAACAAAGAGAGCTGGAAACGTTTCCTAGGGAGATCAGAGTGGAGCAACAGATATCCAGCAGGGTCATCCCCCAGGTCAAACCTAGTCAGGCGTTGAATCAGAGCCCTCATTTGTGCCCAAAAGGCAGTCAGTTTCTTACAAGACCAAAATATATGTAAGAGCAAGCCATCCTCCTTCTTACAGCGCCAACAAACCTTCAGGGCCTCAGGGAAGATCTTATGCAGGAGCAACGGAACCCTATACCACCGGGTAAGCAGTTTATACCCCAATTCCTGATATTTACTGGAGATGGAGGAACAATGGGCAAAATACAAGATATGGTCTCTCTGTTTGGACAAAAATGTCCTGTGCAACTCCTCCTCCCATTTGAGAAGAAATGGTGGGACAAACGTGGCATCTGGATGGCTGAACAACTTGTAAGCCAACAAGATGGCACGTGAGGTGGACTCATAAGTAATGCAAAGATCCTCAAAAGAGTACTAGGACCCACGTCCACTCCCTTATGAGTCAACGAAGACAAGACATGAATAAGTTGTTGTAACCTCCAACTATCCAAGGGAAGGACAAACATCTACCCTATTTCCATTGGAGACTTCAGCCGGGGCCCAGCCATAAAATCGTGAAAGGCGGAAAGAGCCGCCCACCAATAGAGACTGAAATCTCTCGTCATAAATCCGTGGCGGAAAGCGAGGGTTACCCAGAACAGGATACAAGCGGTAGATCATGGAATGGACAAGTCGGCCCTCCGCACAACCATGTGCAACCCTCAAGGAGGCGCTCAGCAAAGGATGGGACTTAACAGCCGGGAGTTTGTGGGACTCCAACCACGGGAGACACTGAAGTGGAGCATCCATTGCACACTGCTCTGTCTCCACCCATTGCCGAGGACCCCCATTACTACACCAGGAGAGAATTCTAGTCAAATGAATGGCTTGATAGTACCTAACGGGGTCTGGGAAAGCTATAACTCCACGGCCCTTAGACAACAACAAATAGGAATGAGAAAGTCGCAGGGGAGACTTAGCCCATATGAAACATAGAAATACACCCCTCACCTTCCCCAAAAACACCAAGGAGACCGCAATTGGGAACGTCTGGAAGAGATATAAAAGGTGGGGCATAACATTCATCTTAAGTATGGCATTCCTTTCCATCCAAGAGTGGGCAAGATCATTCCATTTTCTCAGATCTGCCTTGACAGCTGCCAGAGCAGGAAGGTAATTGGTTTGGAACAACTGATTTAGAGTACGGGTAATCCTGACCCCCAGGTATGACAGCGATGAGGTGGCCACCTGAAAGGGAAAGGAGGCACAAACGGCCCGAAATCTACCCTCGGATATAGTAACATTCAAGAACAAACTTGTGGCTATTGATTTTGAAATTTGAAAAAGCCCTATAGCTCTTCTAAAAGATTGAGTAATGTAACCTCAGGAGCCCCCTCGAAGAACAAAAGGTTGTCAGCAAATGCTGCCACCCTATGGTTCGTCCTACCCATGAGAACCCCTTGGACACTGTGATTCAAATGCACGTGATGCAAAAGGGGATCCAAAGTCAAGATAAAGATCATTGGCGACAACGGAAAACCCTGGCAAGTCCCATTGGACAGGGAGAAATACACAGAGGTGGCCCCATTGGTACTGACAGCTGGTAAAGGGTGGGAATAGATGGCATCAATCCAAGCCAGGAATCCTGGGCCCACACCTATGTGTCGAAGCGTCTCCTTCAAGAAAAGCCAATCCACCCTGTCAAACGCCTTTTCAGCATCCGTGGAAAGCAGGCACAGGGGAAACTTGCAAGAATGGGCCCAATGAATAACGTTCAAGACGCTAGTAGTATTGTCTTTGGCTTCCTTGCATGGCATAAAGCCCACTTGATTAGGATGGACTAGCTCCTGGAAGAAAAGCAATAATCGATGGAAAGAATCTTAGTAAATATCTTTAGATCTGTGTTTAAAAGGGAAATGGGCCTATAATTCTGACACTGAGAGGGATCCTTCCCTTCCTTCGGAATGACCGTGATATGCGCCCTCCATGAATCCAAGGGCAAGGAGTTACCCTCGAGAAGAGAATTAAAGGCCACCATAAATCTGGGCGCCAAAATAGAAGCAAACTCCCTATAATACTCCCCTGTGAAACCATCGGGTCCTGAGGCTTTCTGAGGTTTAAGTGACTTAATTGTGCCAAAGAACTCATCGGGAGAAATTGGAGCACCCAGACATTCTGTCGCTTCTGCAGAGATTGTAGAAAGACCAGAGGCCATTACATACTCCCCAATTTGCCCACGCTGGATTTAGAGTTGCTCGGATGTCAGCGGAGCATGCAAATTGCAGAGCTTCAAATAGAAAGAGCGGAAAGCTTCAGCTATTTCTGGCGAAGAATAACCATGCAGTACCAGCCCCTTTTCAATAAGAGGAATGTAAATTCTGAGAGTACACGCAGGGAACGTGCCAACAACCAACCTGGCTTATTGCCAAAGCAGCCACCACCTCCAGCTGACTCCAAAGAAGAGCCAGACGCTCCTTTTTCAACTCCGACGTCCTTTGAAGAAGTATCCCCCCATGACACGTTTATGTGACTCCCACTGGACTGTAGGGGAAACCTCCAGGGTGTCACTATCCGAGAAAATCTGAGTCAGGGAATGGGTAAGGTCATCTAAAATGGGGCCCTCCTTCAACAACAATGCATTGGGCCGCCACGACCACGATTTAGTTCTCACCGATCCCAGCCACAAATCCAGAGTAACCAGCGCATGATCAGAGATAGTTTGAGTAGCTATAGAGGTGCGAAGCACCTCTGGAAGCAGGGACTGGGAAATGAAAAGGTAGTCAATCCTGGAATAACTATCATGAGGAAAAGAGTAATCCCAGTTAGAAGGATGTAAGACACGCCAAATATCCACTAATCCAAGAGACGCCAAGGCTTTTTTAACCCTTCGCAAATACGGATATGAAAGGTGAGAAGAGGAGCACGAATTATAAAGAAGGGGATCAAGAGCCAGGTTGAGGTTGTCCCCCCTTCCATAAAATTCTGCAAATGATTCAGAATGTCTTCCAAAAATGTCAACTGGACCTGATTCGGAAGATAAACCAATGCTAGAGTCACTCTGCATCCCTCCAAATCCCCCTCAAGGAAAATATACCGGCCTGCCGGGTCAATTTCCCAATCCATAAGATTGCTGCTGTTCTGGAAATTAGGATACTCGCCCCCTTTGACTTGGAGTCAGGAGTAGTACTATGGTATGACAGAGGAAATCGATAATCAGAGAATTTGGGAGACTTGTCTGTTTGAAAATGGGTCTCTTGTACAAACACAATCTGTGCTCGAAGCCGCCAAAACTTGTGCAATACCATGGACCGCTTCTCGGGGCTATTCAGTCCCTTTGCATTAAAAGAAACACAACGTAAAACTGACATGACTACAGGGGGGAAGAGGGAGGAAAGAAGAGAAAAAAAAACAAAAAAAAATGACCAACTAAATAAATATGGGGCCTCAACCAGGCCTACTTCCTCCGAGGCCTCCACCAATATTACCAATAAGGGGAACACCGGAAGAAGCAATTCCTACTGTGGGGGGAAAGTACGCACCAACAGAAATGGAGACGCACCAGCCCTAAGGATAAAACAAAAAAAAAGTAATTTGAAACATACAACTCCCACCCCCAAACTGAAGAACATGGCACTCTAGTAATACACCCAAAGGGGGAACACTCATGATTCTGACCCCGACTGGCCAGCCAATAAAGCCTTGGCAGACCAGTCTGCAAGTCAGGCCCCCAGATTGAGAGAAAAGCCTAAGCCACTGGTGGGGAAAGCTCTGTCTACCAACAATACCAACATTTTGATATAAGAATATCGAGTCCCATACAGCACCTGGAGACAAATAGAGACAAATCAACATTTTTAAGGAGTATGGTACAAAAAACAGGCCAATAGGTCATAAGTGCAGAATGAAAAAAAAGGAAGTCACAGAAAGAGCCGCCAGTTGGAAGTTTTACTTTCTTTCCCCGTGGATCAGACCGTTCAGGCCTGGGTCTGTTCCTTCTGGTAGAGGAAGCATGAGGCTGCTGTGGCATTGGGGTAGGCTGTAAAGGCAGATCCAAGGCTGTCCAATCTGGAACCGAGATAGGTGGGACCCCCAGCAGAGCAAAAAGATCCGGCAACTGAGCAGGTGTACGAACTGTCATAGAACGTTCACCTTTTCGCATGGAAAGAAAAAAGGGGAAACCCCAACGATAGGTAGCTTCAGCTTCACGAATCTTATCCAACAGAGGCTTGAGGATACGTCTCATCTGTAGGGTGCAATGGGAAAGATCAGGCAGAATTTGAATAGATGCCGCATCAAAGTTAACTGGACCCCTGTGCCAGGCTCTTCTCAGAATCTACTCCTTTATGTTGTAAAAATGCACCCTACACAAAAGTATCACGGGGGCGCCCAGCATCCAAGGGAGCAGGACCCTAGATGCGATGGACCCTATCAAGCTCCAGGGCCTCAGTAGGTGCTCTATCCAAAACTGCGTTCAAGATGGCTGTAACCGTGGTGCTGAGGTCAATAGGGGGTGTAGCTTCAGGAATACCTCGCAGCTTAAGGTTATTCCACCTACTCCTATTCTCCAAGTCGTCCTGATGCTGGCTCAGGACACACAGGTGGTCCCAATACTGTGACATGGTGGTCTCCAAGACCGAGACCCTCGTTTCCACCGCTGTTTTATTAGTAGCAAGCCAATCCTCCTGTATAGTGAGAGAGTTCAGAGTATCTTTAACCTCCCGAAATTCCTCCTTAAAAGCCTGCCGCAATGTTAAAGCAAGCAACTGAATGTCCTTCTTAGAAGTGAGGGTAGCCAAAAAATACTGTGCCTCCGGATCCAATAGGCTGGTCGGGAGGCCCGAGGCACTCGCCCGGGGGACACCATCCGATTGGGAGGCCGGGTCATCCCGGTGGAGGTCCACAAATGGCGGGGGCATCAGCTCCCTGGGACACTCTCCAGAAAGGAGGGGTAAGGATCCGTCCAGGAGCTCTCCCGCCCGCGCCGCCTATGCAGACCTATGCGGTCCGGGTGCCATATTGAGGCCTTCCTGTGCTCCAGATCCCACCGCCCGGGGAGAGAAAAAGTCCAGAATTAGGGAGCTTCGGGTCATCGGCCCTGTGTCCTGAGTCTTCCTGACCCCTTGGGCATGATAGGGCGGCTGGGGAGGCAGAGACGACCAGACTGCAGTCGGGATGGTGCGAAGTTCCAGAGACACATGTCCTCACTCCGCCATTGCATGACCACTCCCCCCGGGAAGGCACTTCTAAGTGCAGTAAGCAGCGGTTAATTAGGACACAAAAGTGGAAACACTTACAGGATATGCGTAAAATACAGGCTCATCAAAGGTATGGTTCTAGGCACTAACCCTCGACCAACAAGCGGCAGTGAGGAGGCTGGAATGCAGAGTAAAGATGGCTGTTAAACTTCAGGGAGAGATGTGGAATGCACACGCCGGATGTGACGTTTAAAAGGGGCGGTAATGCATTTCAGAGCATGCGCAGACCTCCTTCTTCAGACCAACAGCCGCGTAATGGAAGCCACTAGATATAGAAATTGAGGGCGGGGATGTGGGGGATATAATCACTATTGTACTACAAAAGGAGCCAATGAAAAATAAATAGATGCAAAACAATGCAAAAAGTGGTTTGACTCGATCATAGGACTAATTTTATATAGGCGCTGGTGCAGACGGTGAACACCTTATGGTGAAAATCATTGTTGCCCATTGGAATCAGAGTAAAAAAACATATAGTATAAATTCTAAAAAACATGTAGTAGCACAGCCTAAATTTTGAAAACCAATTAAGACAGAGGACTAAAAATTAAATAAGTATATGATGATAAATGATAATAGTAATATATGACACATCATCACAAAAAACACGTAGCTGATAGTAAAAGAGGTATTACTCGTATTACTCATATTCCCTGTTTATTATTTGTCCACTTCCACTGAAGAGCAGCTCTAGTGCCCTCTTGGTTCCTGTCATCTATTCCCACAGGGTGTCCAAGAGGAGGTCCTGTTGACACAGAGTGCCCTATGAACTTGATCTTCATTCTAAGGTAAGTCTTTCATAATGTGCTAGTATAAAATGTATACTTTCACATTATGATATTACCTTGCAGCAGGAAACTTTTTTTGAGTTTTCTGCCACACACATCAATTTGTTTTACAAAAATCCATCCAGAAAATAAAGTAGATAGATTTTGGCAGAGTGACTGATGAGTACAAGTGACAATGTATGTATAAGCTTTACCCAACACCCATTTTATAATCATTTTCTCAGTTACTCCCTCCTCTGTCTTAGCTGTCACCAAACCGCCTTGTGTGGGATGGTGTCAGAGCCTGGAGTGATCAGTGACTAGCCCATAACTGCATCATGGGATGAGGTCACATCGATAACTGCATCATGGGAGGAGGTCACATGCTTTCGAGATGATCAAAGTGACAGTGTCCCTGTTTCCAACAACTTTTAATTAGAGAATAGGAAGGCGCTGTAAACAAGTCACTTCTCGTATACTTTATTAAAAAAAAAAAGCTGTGTCACACCAGTGAGTGAGTCCAGCAATAAATCTTTTTTTTTTTTAAATAAAGATCATATAAATAAAGCATAAAACCATTGTAAACTCAGGTATGAAATACAATAAAATAAAATCTGTGTAAAACTATTATTGCTTACATTAAATACATTTCTGCTCCATATAAAATTTATAATCAAATATCAGCATTGTAGAAACTCTTTTAACAAATACAACTTGCTGATAAAAATCAATAGCATGCGCAATTAAATAAAAACTTAAATTAAATCAAGCAAACTCTTAAAAAAAAAACTATAGTACCCCTGGCATTCAAAAAACTCAATACAGCATGCAAACAAATTCATACAATGTCATTCCATTCTACCTAAAACATCTGCAAGTATTTTAAAACAAATTGTGATGTGCGCCAAACAAAGCATCCGGAATGTGTTGCAAAGTTTAATAATGCAATCATTATTCTAAGACACACCACATCATGCAAAAAGAGAATCATTTACTCCTAGGCAACTATAACTCATCAGAATTTCATTGTCTGCCTCACAAAAAGTAATTGAATCTACACTAGAAGTGTGCCATGTGGGAACAATCTGATTTTATTTTTTATTTATGCAATTCACTTGAATCAAAATGCGCAACACTTTAAATCAATAATAGAAAACAGCATGAAAACAACAGGGGGAAATGATTTTTAGGTTTGGCTGTAGCTTTAATTATAAAATATCCAATAAGGATATTAAATAGAAGTTGCTTAGGAACTGGAAAAATGTAGACCAAGGGGTTTATTTACTAAAACTGGAGAGTGCTAAATCTGGCGCAGCTCTGCATAGATACCAATCAGCTTCTAACTTCAGCTTGTTCAATCAGACTTTCACAATAAACCTGGAAGCTAACTGGTTTCTATGCAGAACTGCACCAGATTTTTCACTCTCCAATTTAATAAATCCCCCCAAGTATGATTTCTGTTTAATGTCTAATTACATTGTGGACCTAAAGAAATGTCAAACATAGGGTCTAAATAAAATATATATTTTTTAAAAATATATACAATATTACTTGTCACTCCAATGTTTGGTTATTTCACACAAAATTGGTAGCACAATGCATAACATCAAGCATGTATAGACCAGCAGCTTCAGTTAAAGTGGTAGTAAAGCCACTTTGTATATATTTACCTACAGGTAAGCTTATAATAAAGCTTATCTGTAGGTAAAATGAATATCTCTCAAATGTTCACCATATAGGAGATATTCTACGGAGCAGCAGCTGGTGACATGCGCTCTGAAGGAGCGATATATCTGTGCTGTTCCATCAGAGCTGTGTGCTGTGGTTGAAACTCCCGCATGTGCACCATAGGCAGCTCGGCCATTCAAGCAGCCACAGCCCACGAACCCAGAGGGAAGATCGGGTGAAGATAGGTGAAGATGGAAGCCTTCTGCAGCAATGGCAGCACGCCAGCAGAAGGCTTCATTCTAAGATACTGTACGTCTTTCATAATGTGCTACTATGCAATGCATACTAGCACATTGTGATATTACCTTGCAAAAGGAAAAGTTTTTTTTTTTTTTTAACGAGTTTACTACCACTTTAATGTTTACGCCAAACATCAGAATGTGGAAATATTTATCTCAGTGAATTTCATTGTAGTATGATTGTTGGTGCTAGATAAACTGGTTTGACTATCTCTGCAACTGCTGATCTTAAGGAATTTTCATGTGCAGCAGTCCTTAGAGATTACTCAGAATAGTGCGAAAAACAAAAAACATCCAGTATGGGGCAGTTCTGCAGGAGAAGGTGCCTTGTTGATGAGAGAGATCAAAGGAGAATGGCCAAGCTGGTTTGAGCTGACACAAAGAATATGATAACTCAGATGACCACTCTTTACAACTGTGGTGAGCACGGGCGGACTGACCATTCGAGCACTGCCCGAGGGCCCGGGTCACTAGAGGGCCCCATGAGAGGCTCAGTCCATCCTGGATGTGCTGCTGCTGAAAGGAGGAAGTAAGCAAACCTTCTGGATCAGAAAGTGTTGGTGGATGCGGAAGCGCCATGGCAGGCACTTTGGACAGCTCTCCTCCTCGGAGGGACAGGTCCACATCCCTTCCATGGGTGCTGACGTTGGAGAGCTGGAGCGGTGGGCAGAGTGGAGAGTGGAGTCATAGTTGAACTGGCCTGCCTTGTATCCTGCAGCAGGTCAGTGTGTAATCCCCGACCCCAATGACAGCACTGCAGCTTCATATAGTAGTAGTCTTCTATCCTGATTCCTGCCCTGTGTCCATACCAGATGCTAGATCCTATCCTGAACCTAATAACCCTGTATTCTATATTCCCTATATAAAACACAGATATCTGAACACTGAGTGGGACAGTGTACAGATGTCAGTGTTATATATAGGGAAAGGCACTCACTGAACAGATATTAGTGTTATTTTTAGAAAATACCACCAAGTGTACAGCTATCAGTGTTAGTTAACAGATATTCGTACACTTAGTGTTATTCCATATATATATATATATATATATATATATATTGTGGCAGTGCGGTATCCTGCCAAGGTCTAAATCAAGCTTATAACCCAGGATTCTCAACCACACAGGTTGAGGGGCTCCAGGAGGGTTGCTTAATGCAGAGGAAACTGGTTTGTCAGTTTCCTCCTTGGTTCTTAAAGCCTGTTTTGGGACTGGGGCCTGGAGATTTCTAAGTGATTTGGGATGGACGGAATCTTCAACCCTGGGTCCGTGTTTTCAGAACCCCCAGCACACTGATCGCACAGGTGTGTGCAGGCCTTTTTGTAGAGGCCTAACCATGAATCTGGGCTTCACCCCAGGAGACAGGAGGTTGCTGCCCTGGAGTCAGGAGGGCTCCACCTAGAAGAGATGGAAGCCAGAGCAGCAAGGGGCTGCTAGCTGTGTGCAAAAAAAAACATTTTGGAAGGAGTCTGTAAGAGACAGCTGTGAGTCTAAAGTGGAAGGCCAGAGTGGCAGAATTGTGTATAGCTGAGAGAGCCAGGAGGCTGAGTATTGGTTTCATTTGTTTTGATGGTGAATACCCCTGCGTGGGAAACATATTATTATTATTATACAGGATTTATATAGCGCCAACAGTTTGCTCAGCGCTTTACAATATAATGGGAGACAATACAGCAACAATACAGTTCAATACAAGAGGGATTTGAGGGCCCTGCTCCTTGGAGCTTACAATCTAGGAGGGCAGGGTGAATGGTACAGTAGGTAGTCACTGTGGGGGATGGAGTGGTTAGAAGAGTAGAGGATTCCAGAATTAGCAGAGGGCAGGATAGGCCTAAAGAGAAAGGTTTTCAGTGATTGCCGAAAGGCAAGTAGAGTAGGTGACAATCTGATAGATTGGGGTAGGGAGTTCCAGAGGATGGGTGACGCCCTGGAGAGGTCTTGGAGATGAGCATGGGAGGAGGAGATGAGGAAGCTAGAGAATAAGAGGTCTTGTGAGGAGCCGAGTGTACGGTTTTGGTGATATTTAGAGATCGGTTATGTAATTTGGGGCAGGGTTGTGGATGGCTTTATATGTCATTGTTAGAGTTTTGAATTTTATCCATTGGGCAACTGGGAGCCAGTGGAGGTACTGGCAGAGATGGGTGGAGGACACTGAGTGAAGGCCAGTGGAGGGATTGGCAGAGAGGGGTGGCAGATACAGAACGGTTAGTGAGGTGGATGAGTCTGGCAGCAGCGTTCATGATAGACTGGAGGGGGGATAGCCTACGATGAGGTAGACCAATGAGGAGGGAGTTACAGTAGTCGAGGCGTGATATGGCAAGGGAGTGAATAAGTTGCTTAGTGGTTTCCGGGGTTAGAATGTTAAAAACATATGTTATGGAGCTTTTTTTTTTTAAAAAAAAAATGGGGCAAAAAGACCCTTAAAAAAGAAGACCGCTAGTGGCTGTGTGCTTTAAAGCTCTACCATTTGATGCTAGTTCTCACAATATATATATATATAACAGTTATTGTACAAATGTCTGTTATATATAGGGAATAGTTAGTGTACAGATATCAGTGTTACCATTCCCTACCCGATCCTATAGCTTGTAACCCTGATTTCTATATACACTAAGTGCACACTGATATCTGTACACTGAGTGGTACTCCATGTACAGTACAATGCACAGATGTCAGTGTTCTATTTAGAATATAACACTAAATGTAATGATATCAGTGTTATATAACACAGATATCTGTACACATAGTGTTTATCCCTATATATATATATATATATCACTGACATCTGTACACTGAGTGCCACTCAGTGTTCAGATAGCAGTGTTTTATATAGGAAATAGCACACAGTGTACAGACATCAGTGTTATATATAGGGAATAACAGTACAGATTACAATGTCATATTCAGTGCCTTGAAAAAGTATTCAAACCTCTTGAAATTTTCCACATTTTGTCAGGTTACAACCAAAAACATAAATGTATTTTATTGGGATTTGATGTGATAGACCAACACAAAGTGGCACATAATTGTGAAGCGGAAGGAAAATGATAAATGGTTTTCAACAATATTTACAAATAAATCTCTGAAAAGTGTGGCATGCATTTGTATTCAGCCCTCCTGAGTCAATACTTTGTAGAACCTCCTTTCCCTGCAATTCCAGCTGCAAGTTTTTTTGGGTATGTCCCTACCAGCTTTGCACATTTCGAGAGGGACATTTTTGCCCATTCTTCTTTGCAAAGCTCAAACTCTGTACAATTGGATGGAGAGCATCTGTTGACAGCAATTTTTAAGTCTTGCCACAGGTTCTCAATTGGATTTAAGTCTGGACTTTGACTGGTCCATTCTAACACATGAATATGCTTTGATCTAAACCATTCCATTGTAGTTCTGGCTGTATGTTTAGGGTCGTTGTCCTGCTGGAAGGTGAACCTCTGCCCAATCTCAAGTCTTTTGCAGACTCTAACAGGTTTTCTTCTAAGATTGCCCTGTATTTGGCTCCATCCATCTTCTCATCAACTCTTACTAGCTTCCCTGTCCCTGCTGAAGAAAAGCATCCTTACAACATGATACTGCCACCACCATGTTTCACGGTGGGGATGGTGAGTTCAGGGTGAAGTGCAGTGTTAATTTTCCGCCACACTTAGCGTTTTGATATTAGGCCAAAAAGTTCACTTTTGGTCTCATCTGACCAGAGCACCTTCTTCCACATGTTTGCTGTGTCCCCCACATGGCTTCTCGCAGACTTATGGCTTTCTTTCAACAATGGATTTCTTCTTGCCACTCTTCCATAAAGGCTAGATTTGTGGAGTGCACGACTAATACTTATTCTGTGCACAGATTCTCCCACCTGAGCTGTGGATCTCTGCAGCTCCTCCAGAGTTACCATGGGCCTCTTGGCTGCTTCTCTGATTAATGCTCTCCTTGCTGACCTGTCAGTTTAGGTGGAAGGCCATGTCTTTGTAGCTTTGCAGTTGTGCCATGCTCTTCCCATTTTCGGATGATGAATTGAACAGTGCTCTGTGAGATGTTCAAAGCTTGGGAATTTTTATAACCTAACCTTGCTTTAACTAATGTTCGCTAACAAACCTCTGAGAGCTTCACGGAACAGCTGTATTTATACTGAGATTAAATTACACACAGGTGGACTCTATTTACTGAAAATTTTGAAACAAACTATAATTTTGTACTTTCTGCTTTAAAACATATCCAATAAAAAAAATTTAAAAACTAAACTTTCTTCATAAATTTAGGCCAAAATACATTCTGGTACATGTCTTTGGCAAAATAAATCCCAATAAGTGTATATTGATTGGTTTATGTGGAAGTTATAGCGTCTACAAACTATGGGATATATACTGGAATATATGCAGCTACAGACACTATACTGGTAAGGGCGGTGATCAGTAACTTATAGTGGGACAGGTGACAGATTTGCCAAGACATCACCTGAACTTAGCTCTTTAATGCTTTTGTAACATGCTGGTCAGAGCTTTTTATTTCTTATTTTTTAATTTTTTTGTTTATGATTTAAAAAACTCTTCAGCTAAGAAGACATTTGTTGCACCTGTTATATTGTGTTCATTCACTAAAACCTTCATTGTTGCGCTTTCTTTAATGTAAGTTTTTTTTTTTTTTAATTTCTATAATAAACATTTATTTTGAACATAGTGTAGAGAAATTCTGTGACAAACGCATGTAATGCGGTCAGTGCAATATGTAGGTGGGGCTTTGTGTGGGTGTGGCTTGAATGTGGGCAGGGACACAGAGGGCCCCATGATCTCCTATTGCCCAGGGGCCCCATGAGTTGTTAGTCTGCTCCCGGTGGTGAGTAGAAATGCACCTCAAAATGTACAACAGAAATTTAAGGCTGGAGTGGGCACAGGCTGAACAAACTGGGCAGTTGAAGGCTTGCAAAATGAATCCTGCTGTGATGGAATCTGATATCTGTTTATGCACACAGATTGTAGGCCAATCATAGAACCGGAACCCAACAGAAAACCTTTGATGAGTGAAAGAACGAATGTGCAGCTGACAAATCTGTGGAAATCGTGTCATGCAATTATGTCAACATGGACCAAAATATGAAAGGAATGTTTGGGGTAGAACCTATGTTGCGAAGAAATCAAGCTGTTTTGAGAGCAAAAACGACCAGGCCTCTTTCATATCGGCAATCTGATCAGGTCTACCTGTTTTTCAGACAGACCTTATTGGATAGTTCATGAATCTCTTTGGACTGGAGGGTGTAAACGACTTGTATTGGTTTACACCAGCCTACCTCCAGTTCCGACCCAGTCTACAGAAAAAAATAAATGGAAAGGGATCCATCCTATTCTATTTAGGAAGACTGGATCAGAGGGAAGTCGTCTGTAAATGGACAGGTGGAGCAGGCCACCCATTAAGGTGCTCTGTCCATGTCTGCCCTGTACAAACTGAGCAGACACAGATGTGTCATCTGCCTGCTCTGCTCCGATAAGGGGCCTAAATTGCTTTGTGAGTCAATGCCCATATACCAGATCAAAAGTAAAAGATCAATGGATATACACCTTTGCCTCCTAGGACCCATTCATAGCTACGATTCAGCTGTGGTTTTTTTTTTTTAATTTCCAGTGTGTGCTTCAACGTGTTATTATGCTATTTCATGCATGCATTAAATCATATTAAAGTGCATTTTTCTGCATTGTAAGAGTATTTTAAATGGAGCATTTACCAGTCAGCTTGAAAGATCTGGCAATGCAGCAAAACTCACAAATGATGCATTTCCATTTGTTGCCATAAACATCTGAGGACCTCAAATGCTGTAGAGCAGAAAACAAAAAGTAAATCGGGTATATTTTCCAAATTGCACTGCTAAAGAACACAGAAATGTGAACACCATTTATTTGTAACATTAGGACTATGGGCATACCATTTTTAGTGTGTTCACAAGGTACAATGTGAACGTGCCCTTAATATCAATAGTAGTAACAGTACCTTTTATTTATTATTATTATACAGGATTTATATAGTGCCAACAGTTTGCTCAGCGCTTTACAATATAAAGGGAGACAATACAGCAACAATACAGTTCAATACAAGAGGGATAGGAGGGCCCTGCTCCTTGGAGCTTACAATCTAGGAATATATAGATATATATAAGATAAAATAAATTCAAAGGCAGAGTATCATTTTTTGTTGGTGAAAAATCTGACATCTTTTTATCTATTGCAAAAAATGAATAGGAATGAAAACCGCAGGGATGTCCTACCGTCTTTGGAAATGTATTTACACAATTAAGCAACATAGCATTATGCAACTAAATCTGGCCACACAATGATTGAAATTCGGTCATTTCAGCAATGGCCAACAATGGAAGATAAATTCATTGTCAATTGGGTGTGATCAGAGAGAATTGTGTGAATTACACTGGAGAGTTGATTCAAGCATATCACTGTTGGGTGGACTTTGTTGCACTTATTATTGTGGTGGACATTTATTTACACATGGCATGTTTTGAAATATTGCACACTTTTCTTAATGGATGGATATTTGACACTATTGCACTTTATTTGTGTTTATATATTGTTTTTTATGTATTGGGTTTTATGAATTTTTGCATGTAAGGAGATATATTTTCAAGGTTTGCTGTTTTATATTATTTATTGTGTTTATACACTTTATGTATATAAGCATTTATATGAATATATGTACAGGTTATTATATTTTATATTATGTTGTGCATATGGGGATTGCTGTTTACTTTCATATTTTTATGCAGGACATAACTGATGTCAACCAAGGACAAAGAGTGTCAAAGGAAAAAAATCTGCAAAAAAAACAAATGCAGCCACAATATTTAAACACTGGAATGCTGCAATATATTACATTTTTGTTTTTTAGTTTAGAAATCCTTTAAGTTTATTTTTAAAACTAAGTTGTGTAGATACCTTATTTGTAGTACCCTGAACAGCAAAGCTCTACGAATCTCAAATGTTGCATTTATACACCTTTATGGATGTGGATGTGCCATAACCCCTGGGGTAGAGCTTTAGGCTGGAATCGCAGCTGTGCTATGCCTCTCCAACAGCTGTCCCTTCTGACTGCAGTAGGGGGCACTGTGGTGCTCGATTCAGCACATCACACAGCTTCCTTTTTTTGTATAAACTTTATTCAAAGTGTACAAGAGTACACTTTATTCATGTTGGAGTATGGTGCACTGAAAAAAATGCCGCATGTCTGCATTTTATCATAGCCTGCTACAGCGCAGCTCTGAGCTGTGCTGCAGTGTGAAGTGGAGTGGAGATTTACAGTGCAGTAAAAAAACAGACATTGCACATATTATGAATTAGCCTTTAAATAATATTGTATGCGCCTTGCCTGTGATAAGACATAATATTCAGTATTGGCTAACTATTTGCTTGTTTCGGTTGGAATATTTCTATGACATGATGAATCAATAAAACAAAAAGATTCCTTGTGAGTGCTGGCTTGCTTTTCCATCACCTATACAGCTTTATAGAGTTTCTGTGTTTGTAATCTCTGCACCAAGGGAAGCTAATTAAGAGTAAGCTGACATGCTGTGCTCCTTCTATCCATACTGAACATTCCAACCTGTACCCTTGGGAAATTGTTTGTGTGGTGAGCACAACCCTCTTGGTTCTCTCTCTTTTTGCTGGAAATATATTGTTCTCCACAAAACTACCTGAAACAAATAATAATTGTTTAAAATCAAGTTCCCTGTATGTGTGTGTGCATGTGTATGTGTATATGTATATATATATATATTTTCACATTCTTTGCTAATATACACATTTTTTGTGTGTCAGAATGTTTTGTAGTCAGTTTTTAATTTAGTTTGCATGCTATTTTGAGTCAAGCATTAATTAGGGTGCAATACTAACTGTTAATTACAACCTTACAGCTGCTTATTTTACCTTCTTTTACAAAACTAGACCCATAATGATTAAATCCAAAAGGTAGATTTCTTTAAGGTAAGGTAACTAATGTGTAATCTGTTATGGATATTTTTTATTTTTTCATCCTTCAACATGTACATAAGATGAACATGCAGTGTGAAACTAACACTATTTCTATTTTCTAATCAGATACTTTGAATACCTTTCTATATTGCCTACAATTTTTTTTTTTTTTTCAAAGTACAGGCATGTATACCATAACCAGAATGGGTACAATAGGTTACACAGAATAAACATAATAACAGAATAGACACAGTTAGCAAGGTAACAAATCTGTTCTGACTCATGGAAGGTGAAAATCCTACCAAACTAGGGAATAACATAATCCTAGGTACCCAACATGATAACTTAATAAAGGAGACCATCTGGAAGAATCTAAACATTGGAGAACCTAGTGTCCAATAGACTTATAAAAGGAGATTAGCAGGAAAGAAGCTGCATAAACATAAGATAAAAGAGGGGGGGAAGAAAAGAAAAAGAAAAAAAAGTGGGAGGGGTTGGGGAGGTAGGGATAAGCATTTATATGAAATTTTGCACATGAGATTATAATTTTTGTATTTTGTACATCTAGGGGTTGGTATTTGCTATGACATTTCTTATGCGGGGGAGGGGATATTATTTATAGCATTGTCAGTTTTGTTTTTTTTAATTGGACTTTAATGCAGCCACAACAACAGCAATACATAAAAAAGATTTTTTACTGATACAAAATTTATATTGATATGATTATATAAAATAATTAATAAATCTGGTTTTATAGCATGTACAATCAAAAGGCCTGTACCCCTGAAATTATAGTTCCAGCATGTACAATCAGAAGGCCTGTACCCCTGAAATTATAGTTCCAGCATGTACAATCAAAAGGCCTGTACCCCTGAAATTATAGTTCCAGCATCAAACAGCAAATTTGACAGACCATGCTACAATGTCTTATCTTCAACATGTTTCGATTACTGTATAATCGAAATCAGGGGGAAATATAGAGCTACCTATGATAGAGAAAAGAAACAACAGAATACTACCACAATATATATCATGTTTTTACCGATTCATACATACATAGAGTATAACTCACAAACTGCCAGAGTAATTGAAATGTTCACAAATCGCTTTATGGACCCAAAAAGTCAGCGCAGTCCAACATCAGAGCGCCCAGAGAGCCAGGGTAGCCCCCCCCAACAGCCAGGCTAGGAAACAACCACCCACAAACAATTCTATGTGCATAAAAAGAAGCCATAACAAGGTCACTCATATAGTACAAAAAATATATAAAAGGGGTTTAGGATATAATGATTTTATTTGGAAATTTACCCCTGGATATTGTATTCTTATGTGGCAGGGTATAGAAGGCAGTAAAAGGGCACTCAAACTTCACAAAAACTATGCAAGAGAACCTAAAATATAAATGTACAAATATTGAAAAAAAGAGATTTGTTTAACTAGAAAAAATGTATAATATACTCACAAGTCATACACTATCTTGTAATTATTATTATTATACAGGATTTATATAGCACCAACAGTTTGCTCAGTGTTGTACAATATAACGGGAGACAATACAGCAACAATACAGTTCAATACAAGAGGTTTAGGAGGGCTGTGCTCTTTAGAGCTTACATAATGAAACAAAGAGAAGATGGAAAAACCTACAAAAGTATTTTAAAAATGTATAAAATAAAGTATCTAAGTATGAAATGTATAATATGAAGTAGTAAACAGAAGATGTGTAATATACTTACATTCACATATCAGTAGCCCCAACATTTCTGTTGTGGCTCCATTAAAGTCCCATGGGAGACAATTTTCTTTGTGATTTAGTCAAGGGATGTAGCAGCTTTTGACTCATAATCAGTCACCTACCTCTATTGTTGTTTTTTAAATTATTTGAATATCTATTAGAGATTTGCACAACTGCTAATAGATGGGTTAGGTTATTTCAGCACATAATTCTTTGGTTTAATAATTCTCAATTCTGGATGGTCCAGACCAACATAAGTGTTGTGCTGTGTTGTGTAGGGGCATCTTTACAATGCATCACAATGTTTAATTTGTTTCCCTTTTTTAACTTTATTGAAATGTCACACAATGGCACATTATAAATACAGTGATAAGTGTAAGGTGACAACATACATAATTCAAAATTGTAAATCACAGAAATACAAGTGTGTGAATAGGTTCATTTATCTTCATTGTAATACTTCCATCCTTCTTTTCTTCTGTAAACACCAAGTGCTTCAAACCATAAAGTGCAAATGCTCTGCCCCAGATGTCTGCTCACCTCCAGCAGTGTGACCTCACCTAATATTATGTGTGGTCTAACTGTACTTTTTCGTCCCAGTGTGGATGCTGAAATTAAACTTGATGGACCCCAACTAACACGCACAGCTTCTCCAGAATTTATATCCGTCCATTACGATCACCTTGAGAAAGTCATGTAATGCGTGATGAAATGCATCTGGGCTTTGGATGACGTCACGATGCTCCACGGAGGTAGCAGTGGCGGTAGCGATGTTCATGGAGTGACACCACGGAAACCATTGCGGTTTATCCACTGCACAGGTTCAACCATTGCGGCTTATCCACTGCACATGTCCACGGATCTTGGACACATATTGCTTGTAGAGGCTGATTATACTTGGTGCTATTGGACACCCTTCACATGTGAGTGCGCATTTTATTTGTCATAGAGATATTAAAATATTTTAAAGTTTACGCACTATGTGTAGTCTTTTATTTATGAGGTGAAGTGATGGAAGGAGTTAAATTCTGGTTAAGCTGTGAATGTTAGTTGGGGGTCCATCAAGCTGAACTTCAGAGTCCACACTGGGACAAAAAAGCGCAGTTAGACAAAGCGTAATATTATGTGAGGTCACAACGCTGGAGGTGAGCAGACATCTGGTGGTGTAGTTGCACTTTTATGGTTTGGATTACTTGGTGTTTAAAGAAGGAAATAAAATTGGAAGCATTACCATGAAGATAAATGAACTTATTCACACTTGTATTTCTGTGGTTTACAATTTTGAACTGTATTATGCATGTTGTAGTGCTGCACTTGTCACTGTATTTATAAGGTGTTCCTGATATGAGACAAGGTTTGGGTGCATTAGCATCTACTTATTTTGAAAAAACTAATTATTTTTGGTTATATTATGTGTTTTCATTTAATCAACACTGGGGTGATCTATTAGAGGTGTAGTCATCATCTATAGAAGCGTGCAAGATTATTTCATTGATTCATTGGACACAATGGCACATTGGCGCACTGAGGGGTATGAACATACGTTTTTGGGACGTGCACAACTTTAAAATTGCAGACATGCTGTATTTTAATGTAACACACACCAATGCATATGTATGGTGTCAACAGGGCCAATAGAAAACAATTGCTATCTATGTGTCTTTGCATTAGGCCTGCATTGCTCAGTGCAGATCAATGCACCTGGTGGGAACTGTAACTATGGGGGAGCAGATCAGGAAGTGTGTTTGGACTTCAGAATCCCTCACCTTTCCCTCCCTTCTAAACTTTCTACAAATTATCCTTTAGGCACTTCACGCCCTTAGGACATACCTGTATGTCCTTAAGTTGGAGTAGGTATACCTGGATCATAACTGCAGCTGCAGCCATGAACCTAGTATCCAAATTCTCTCAAGTAATTGGCTTTACTGTGGAAGTGATCTGAGTGGCTCTACAGCTGCTCAATCACTTCCACACAGTGTGTAAGGGGCAAGCCCAAGCCCCCCCCCCACAAACACACACAGACACACACTTGCCACCTCTGTTCCTGGGCTCTGTGGTGCAATTGGGGAGCACATGAACACTGCCACCTGTTTTTTCCAGTAAATAGAGAAGGAAGGAAGGTACATCTGTACCCACCTACTGTGATGTAAGAAACTGGAAGCAACAAGAATTTGATCACTTACGGTTTCACTTTTTGCTTACAAGCCCTTAACCTCCTCGGCGGTCTGATTATTTCCGTTTTTTTGTGCTGAAAGCGGTACCATTTTTTTGCATGGAAATATGTAGTTTTTTATTGTAGGCTCTAATTTTTAGGAATAACTCACTGAAATCTGCCCGAACAAGAGTCTAGTAAACATTCCGGATATGATAAAATTTGAAACACGAAATCATAAATTATAATTTAATAAATCATAAAAAATAATAATATAATAATAATAAATTTAATTCAATAATATAATCAAACCAAAAACACTGAAATTTGAAATACAGAGGCAAATTTGCACATCGCTGAGCAAATTCGGAAAATCGTTTTCAGTGTCTGATGACGAATTTCCCCACGAATCATTATCACTCAATTCTGCAAGTGGTTCTGATTTACTATCGCTGTTCTCTAGCTGGTCTAAAACCGCTTTTGACGTAAAGGGACGCTTTTTGGACGCCATGGACATTTCTAAGTTTCCAGGCAGAAAGAACAGTCAAAATGCAGGCAGGGCACAGGACAAAGCAGTAGGGAAAAATGTATGTGAAATGCATTGAAACAGCAATGTATTACTATGTAATAGTCATTTTTAAAAAAAATGAAATTTTTTAAAATTTTCAAATTTGCTGCCGGTTCCGGAGCCCGTACGTCCCGACGTCACAGGGACCGGAACACGGAAGCCGGATGCCGGCATCGGCCGGAGGAATGGCCGGGGACGCTGCAGGGGACACATTGTGGGAGCGAAGGACAAGGTAAGTGCTGCAGGGACTCCCAGAGCAACGCCGCATGGTAAGCCCGAGTGTAGCTCAGGGTTACCGCTTTTGGTACTGACATTTTACCCCGAGCTACACTCGGGAACACCGCTAAGGAGGTTAACAGCTTATGAAGCATCTGATCAAACTGTTCTTTGCTTGACTAGATGCTTTTGAGGGCAGAGGAGAGATCTGGGATCTAATAGACTCCAGCTCTCTCAGTAAAAGGTACCTGTCACTGCCCATACTATTACAAGGGATTTTTGTTCATCCCTTGTGAGAGTAATAAAGTTGATAAAAAATGTAAATAGGATAAATAATAATATTAAAAATGTTAAAGCACCCCGTTCTCACACACAAAATGTGACGTATATGTGGGTCCTACATGCATATGTAAACAGTGATTGCAACACGCATGACGAAAGTCAGTGCAAGAGCAATAATTCCAGCACTAGACCTCCTGTTTAACTGGTAACTTGTGAATTAAAATGTTTTTTAAATCTGTGCTTAGGTTATTTGAAGTAATTGTGTGAAAGAGCAGCAGCCACAAAATGTAAACTCATCAAAGTGCTGCTCAAATCACTGACTAAATAGTGTTATTTTACAAACACAACTAGAAACAAAAAGTGCTTACAAAACCAAGTGCGAAAAAATAAACACAAATAATTGCCCAAATTGTGAAAAAAATGCATAAATTGTGAACAATGGTACGAGTGTCTGAAACATATAACCCTACTGAAGACTTGGAGATTTGGGACATCAGAAGGCAGAGGTTCCCAAATGATGGGTAACTCCCAATCCAACTGACATTCGGTCCTTCCACAGTTGGGAAAACAGAGACATTTGATACCTTAGCAGTTGTGTGTCCTCACACTCCTGGGGCAAAACAGAACTCTTTGCTGATAGGGACAAACACAGATCTAGTAAGAAGGCTACTCACCCCTAGAGCCATGAAGAGTGACTCACCAGTTGAAGATGTTCACCCTCAGCTATGTCAGGCCCATTAATGGTGAAATGTGTGATAAAAAGTAAGCAATTGACAATACTGTGTGACACTTGCAATGCAAAGTAATGACACAAAACATACAAAATTACACAGTAATTGCATAAATTGCAACAACTGCTCACACACTATAAACAGTGAAGAAATGAAATGTGACAATAAGAAACAACTTATGACACTTACAATACAAAAATCCAAATAAATGCACTAAATGTGTATAATTGCACTAATCGTGAACAATTGCCTATAGTATCAATTCTCAATTGTAAATACACCAAAAACCATCCATTCACTCTTAGTGCAAGAAATCAGTGTATTCAACAGGAACTTTCAGCTATGGTGTGATCCAGAATTGCTGTTTCTGGACTATGCAGTTTCTATAACATACAGTATTATTGTTAAAATTGCCTGAATGCTACCTTTATAAAAATAAATGCCTGAATGCAGTTCCTTTTTTTTTTCACAATACAGAGCTTCTGAGGACTTTGAGCTCCTGATTCTCAAACACAGAGCATGTAGTCTGGGCTATAGCAGTGCCACTGTCATTGTTGACAAAGGGGTCAATTCACTAAGAGATAAATACTGCATGAATTTTTGAGTTAAAATGTATTTATTTCAAAAGTAGTCAATTCACTAAAAACCATGCGTTATTTACAAATGTGTTAAATATTTACATTTTGCGATATTTACACTTACATTTTGCATTATTTTTGGTGTTGTTTTTTCAAAAAAAATTTTTTTTTCGCAGGCTAACACTGCACCAGAAGGCACACAGCAACACTGTGAAACTATGAAAACATTGTAGTGTGCTTTCATTCACAAAATGATCTCTCTCTGATGACGTTACCATTTATTTTCATACTTGAGCTCAGAGCATAACATTTTCACATTGATACATTGTATACGTTTCACGTTCTGGCCAGTGCAGAGTTCCTCTAATAGTTATTTTGTAAATTCTAAAATACCGCCAGCAAACACCAGGTGATAAATAATGAATGTGTTTTTTTTAATGAATTGACTTTAATGATTTATCTCATGTTTTTTTTGCAGTATTTATCTCACTATTTTAACAAATGTGCAATAATTACCTCACATTCAATATTTTACTTTGATGAATTGACTCTTAAATTATCTCATGCAATATTTATGAGAAATGAGTCACGTGACATTCATATCGCATGTGAATTAACCCCAAAGAAACTACAAGATCCAATGTGCCTGGAGGCAGGAGGAGTCTAGGGGGGTAGTCCTATAAATAGACTTGGGAAAGAGCTGGGCAGTTGGGAGATCTCCGCCAGCCAGTGTAGAAGGGAAGGACCTGCTAAAGAAAGAGAGAACTTAGGAGGCCAGTTAGTGACTGTATGCTGTGCCACTAGCGGGCCTGCATATCCCAGAGAGCTTCCTGCCAGGTTTTCCACAGAGGCATGGTTGTAGTCCCAGTGCACCACCCTAACCAATTGCGTGATACTACTTCTTCTCAGGACTGCTTCAGAGACACTTACCGACTCTTTTCTTGCCACTTGAGTCACCATTCACCAGATCACCATAGAAAGCTGCCTGGGACCAACACCAATCCAAAGGATCAGATCAGAGGAAGCTGGTAAGCGGGTTATTGATTAGTTTTCTGACATGTATTCCCATATTCTTTAGGAAGATTCATCACCCTTTGCCTTTAACTATAACTTTGCACTTGCCCATTATTAAACACTGGGGCTTTAAGTTCAAGTTGACCATAAGTTCGACTCGGAAATAGGCCGTTCATGTGTTTGCTGAACACATGAACGGTAAAGGGTGTTCGGCGGGCTGGTCACCTTCCGTGCCCCACAATGCACTGCACCCTGACAGTACATTGTGATTGGCCAAAGCTTTGATAGCGTAGCATTTTTTTTTTTTCGGGTCAGCGGTGGCGATGGGCATCATGATTAATGTTGGATCTATTACGGAGGGCATTTTTAAAATTTTTGTTTTAATAAAGGACCTGTCAAAGATTATCTCCTGTCATGTTTTATTACACGTTTTTCTTGTGAATGGGTAGCGGTACCATGTACCCCATTCACATGGGGGGTGGGATCTGGGGGTCCCCTTGTTAAAGGGGTCTTCCAGATTATGATAAGTCCCCACCCGCAGACCCCCACAACCACTGGCCAGGGTTTTGGGGAAGAGGCCCTTGTCTCCATCAACATTGGGACAAGGTGCTTTGGGGGAGGAGCCCCCCCAAAGCACCCCCCCATGTTGAGGGCATGTGGCCTGGTATGGTTCAGGAGGTGAGGCACTTACTCATCTCCCCCCTTTCCTGACCTTCTGGGCTGCATGCTTGGATAAGGGTCTGGTGTGGATTTTGGGGCGGACCCCTAAAATGTTAGCATGGGGTTCCCCTTAAAGTCCATACCAGACCCGAAGGGCTTGGAAGGGGGGACCCCACACCTTTTAAAAAAAAAATGTTTTAATTGTCGGGCAATGCTGACAATTCTTTTGACACTCAGCTGTCAGCAGGGAACCACGCAGACAGCTGAAACATTAAAGAATGTATCACTACTAAAATACTGCATGACTTAATATAACTCATGCAGTATTTTAGTAGTTGAGTGTTCTTACCGCATACTCAGATGCGGTAAGATACCGCTCAGTAAATTGTCCCTGTTCGAAGTTTGTGGTCAAACTTTTGGTAGGCTCGAATACCCATTACCATTGAGCACTAGTGATGGGTCAAACACCCCCATGTTTGGTTTGTGGTCAAACATTCGAACCAAACGAAACTTCGACCGCAAACTTTGAACATAATGCAAGTCTATAGGACCTAAACTTGTAAATTCAAAAGTGCTTATAGGCAAGTTATTGGCCATAAAAGGGGTAATGGTACTGCCCTGAATCAGTGAAAATGTTTTTTAAAAAAGTACCATTTTTAAAGGGGCAGTCATATTTCTTTGCTTAAAATTTTTTTTTGAAATTCCTTTAAATATCGTGCTTAAACTATCTGCAAAGTTGTACATCTGTACAACGTATAGAACCTGCCGCTTTCATTGCTTAAAGTAAAAAAAATGAAAAAGAAAAATTCCTTTAAATATCATGCCTGGGGGGTCCCCTTAAACTATCTGCAAAGTTGCACATCTGTATAATGTATAGAACTTGACTTTTTTTTTAATTACATTTTTATTAAAAAAACAAACAACCCCCCCCCCAAAAAAATCTTAGAGGCCCCCCTTCCCAATGCATGCTAGACCGTTTAGGTATGGTAGGAAGGTTAGGAGAGACCCCATAGTAGATTTTTTTAAGTGTGTGGGATTCCCCCTAAATGCCATACCAGGCCGTTTAAGGGGAACCCCACCCCCCTAAAATGGGGGAGAAAGGCATGGGGCCCCCCTAAATTTCTACCAGACCCTTAATCCTAGCACAGGCCTGGCAGGCCAGGAAAGGGGGGGGGCAAACGATCACCCCCCCTCCTGAACCGTATCCCCGAAGCACCTTGACCCCATGTTGATGGGGACAAGGGCTTCTTCCCCACAACCCTGGGCTGTTGTTGTGGGGGTCTGCGGAGGGTGACTTATCAGGGTGACTTCCTGATCCTGGCCCCCCCTTGTTAATGAGTATGGGGTACATAGTACCCTTACCCATTCACCCAAAAAGTGTAAAATGTGAATAAAACACAACTGTTTTTGACAAGTCCTTTATTAAAGAAAAAAAAAAAGCTAAACCAATGTTTCCATCATTGCAATCCATTGTCAATCACGGCATCCAGCATTTTCACGACGACGACTCGCTGAAATAAAAAGAAAAACCTGACACCCGCCGAACCATCTGCACCCACACTCACCACATCTGCAGGCTGCCAGTCAGGTGTAACAATTGGGCTAGCTCCGCACAATTGCTTACGTCTGACTGTCCAATGTCAGAACTGTCGTCAACAATTGGGCGGAACTAGTGGTCAGCATTAGTGTGGGATGGGAATTTTGAGCTTGGTGCACTATAAAACATTTTATTATTATTATTATTTTTTTTTTTAATAAAGAAAAATAGGGGTACAGCAATTATGGATGCTGCAAAAAAATGTAAAAAATGAAGAAAGCCAAAATAAATAAAATTTTATAAAAAAAGCAAAAAAATGAACATAGAAAAAAATATGGTCAGGTGCATTGCTTTGGCCAATCACAATGCACTGTCAGAGCGCAATGCATTGTGAGACGAACAGCCTGCTGAACGCCCTAACTGTTCATGTGTTCGCAGAACACCCAATGTTCGAGTCGAACTTATGTTCAACTTGAACACCAAAGACATCCCTATTGAGCGCTGTTAGTCCTGTGTGGCGAGAGTCTATACCACAGAACCTTAACCCTTTACCTGCCCCCTCACATCCGTGTGCTAAGGATCCCATTGTTTCTTAGAACTATGCTAATGAGTGCAGGAATATTCAACTAAGTGTGCCAATGTCTTCAAAGGGCCAATGTAGCCAGCAGAAGACTAAATTTAAGGACTGTACATGGTTCACTTGCTTCTGAGGGCAGTTATCATTACATTACAATCTTCTTTTACAAAAGGCTTAGCTCCCTCATTGCAAGAGACCAGCAGTGTAGTGCTACACCACTTCACACATTCAGCAAACCCTTAGCAGAGATAACTGACTTCCAATTAATAAGCGTTCAAACAAGCTAAGATAGGTGTATGGATCTGGCACCCAGGAAATACTTCCACTCCTCTCAGGAAAAGACAGTATGGCAAAAAGCTAAAACAAGAAAGTAAGCAACCTCGCTTGTGCAGTATTTGAATAAAAACAGTTTATTAAAAATAAAGATAAAAAGTGCTCACCCACAATTGTAAATTAATAGGTACTGCTTATCTCAGTATGATTCACAAAATCAAAAGACTTCAATCTGCTGGCCACTGTGAATGATGACGCCAGTACATCTGGGTGCCAGATCCACACACACAGCTTGTTTGACCACTCAATTTTCCAGGGTCTTTGCTTTCAAAAAATATATTAAAAAATATAAATGTTTGGGGGCACTAAGTAATTTTCTGGCAAATATTCTGCAGATTTTATGTACGTGAAAAATGTAAAATTTTCGTCATTTGATAGGTAAGTAGCAGGTTTTCAGGTACAAAAAAAATGTGCATTTATAATTTCTTTTCTTAGGAGCCTCACATCTGCAATCAGCAGATCATGGTTGCAATGTCAGGCTCCTGCAGACACTTAGTACAGCTGTCTGCCCGTACCTCCCATGTGGGTGTTTTTCAAAGTTTCTCAGCAATATAAAGCACTGAGACACGAATGGATGGGTGAATTGCTTTGAATTTTAAAAATTAATTAAATACAGTTTTTGGTTTGTGATGCTCAGATGCAGTGAGGTTTTGCTTTTTAAAAAATAAAACTTGGCTGTGTTCTGCGCATATTTCCCGAATCACATTGAAAATGTATTGCAGTTGTGATCTGCAGTGGGTATCAATGTTAATATAATATAATAATGACACCCCGAATGCAAGTCACAAATGCAGTGCATTTGCCTGCATCGGATCGAATTGTACAGAAAGGCCATGCAATTCGGCTGCAGTGAGTTTCCACAAGTAGTGTATGCACTACTTTTGGTGTGGTGCAGTGTGTGATCAATTTATGCAGAGTTGACATGGACAGAGCCCATTCTGTTCCATGGGCTACCAGGTGTAAATGAACTCCCTGTTCGTATACACACACGACTACCCTCGGATTTGATCCACCTAAATGGAATAGGATAGATCCCATTCAGTTTTTTAGTAAACTGGATTGGACCAGGAGGTAGGTGTGTAAACAGACACAAGTCCGTTCACACCTGCCTGTCCATAGGGATGAATGGACCATCTGTTCAGGTCTGCCTAAAAAACAGACAAGTGGACCTGATCGGACCTGTCATGTGAAAGAGGTCTTAGTCATAGCACAGAATCATGTACAGGTTGTTTTAAATTTTTCTGAAAATTATTTGAAAGGTTATGTTGTAAGTAAAAGCATGAGGTATCCTGAGGTGAGAAGATATGGATGCATCTGAATTCATGCTATTTGGAGCAAAAATCTGCAGGTGGAACATTGCCATCATTAGACTGGCCACCTCAAAGCTTTGACCTCAACATAAATGAAGCTGTGTGGAAAAACATGAACAGGGAGAGAAATAAAAAAAATCAGCCAAAGTAAAAAGACGCGTTAGAAATGTCTTCAAGAGTCTTATACCGTATCCACACAGGTAATAAAAAGGCAATAAGCAATCCCACCCTCACTGCAATAACTTTTCTATTTTATTGATCCATCAAGTCATAAAACATTTCAACTCTCACAGGCAAATGGTTCCACAATGCTGCCAGCTGTTTCAAGTCACAGCCATGTGTTTAAAGTAGTAAGTCATTTGTAAAAACATTATTTTCATAACAACAACTAATGTCTCATTTCAGCTAAAGTCCACTTAATTTTGGCAATGACTTTGTTATTACTTACAATACCAAATTAATACATTAATATTTGTTAGATGAAAAAGGCTTTTGTGGCAATATTGGCAAACACGATTGTATTTCATTGCCGTATTAAAGTGTATGTATTTTTAGTTTTTATAGGGAGGGAAAGAGTTAAAAATCCTGTCAGTGTCCTTTTGTGGTGATTTATCTTAACTTCCTGTCCTGGAGATATAAGTGAAATCTCAACAAAGCAAGGACAGTTTCTCTTTTAGACAGTTGTCACCAGACATATGGGCCCCCATCTCCCCTCACTGAGCACCAATGCTCCCTTCCCTGATTAGCTGGTAGTGCCCCCAAGCTGACCCCACTAAGCACCAGGACCCCCCATCTCTCCCCAATAAGCATGAGGACCCCCATCTGTCCAGTAAGCACCAGGCCCTCAATCTCACCCAAATAAGCACCAGGACCCCCATTTCTCCCGTATGAGCAACAGTGCCCACTTGTCCTCCAATTGAGCACCAGGGTGCCCCATCTCCCCCAACTGAGTACCAGTGCCTCCTTTTGTCTCCCCCCCCCCCCCACTGAGCACCAGTAACCCCATCTGCCCCCACCAGTGGGTTGGCACAGAGGGTGATTTAAAATGCATTAGTCTGTACCTCTGTGTTTCTTGCTCATGACTAGGTTGATTGCTTACTCTTGTTGCTGACCTTTGCTACATAATGGCATATCTCTACTGTATGCTGCCTCCCCTGCTTGGGTCTTAACAGATATCCTAACGCATAACTCCCGGCTGTCCTGGATCCTGTGGAACTGTCCCAGGGTTCCAAGTAAATGCCAGTGTCCCATGGATCCAGGCTGATTTCTTCAACCCAATGCCAGAATGAGTTCCACTAATTGACTTTAAAGCACTAGGAGGGACATGCTAGTGCAGGGAACCCAGGGCACATGCCCTGCATCACCTGAGATTACCACCTAGTGCAGCAGCCGGCATATCTTCTTGTTTGTTGCCTGTCATAAGAAAAACCATGAGGGCCAAGGTATGCTTTCCCTAGGCTCCTGCTTGTCATATGACACAAGAGGTGGAACATGGGAGGAAGAATATCTCCCGACATATGGGGTCTATATGCTTTAGAGACTAGTGCCAAATTTTATTGCGGAAACATAATGACCTGATGAAAGGGGATGTAATAACAATTTGTGTTGGGATGAGAGGATTTTTTGGTGGGAAGGGTAGTTTAGGGGGTAATAAGAGGATTCTCGATGGGGTTAAAGAGAGGAATTGTGTTGGAGGGCGATTTTGCGATGGCCTTTGCTGGGAGGGGGCATTTGTGATAGAGAGGGGGGGGGGCAGGATTAGGCTGTGAGGAGGCATTTGAAGGGGAAGAAGATTTGTTCTTGGGAGGAATTTGGGGGGGGGAAAGGATTTACACTGGGATTTTTGATGGGGGGGGGGGGGTTGCTAGAAGAGGGTATGGGAGAGGAGAGGATTTCTGTTGGGAGGGAAGAATGGGGAGTGGATTTGTACTAGGAGGAAGTGGGGGGGAGAGAATTTGTGCTGGGAGGGGAATTTGAGAGGGGATTTGTGCAAAAAGGGGGGAGAGGATCTAGGATAGGAATCTCTGCCTTCCCCCTGAACTTGCCCATCTGCACATCCCACTGACTGTGTTCCTGTGAGACACCAGTCCCAGCCATTCCCTGTGGATAACTGCCCTCCTGTCCTCCAGAGGAACTCTTTTGATCACCTTTTGTTTAGACCCCAGTACTTTCTGGCCAGAAAACACAGCATTCCTGGGGTCAGCCATATGCCAGTAGGCAGGATTGATTAACTTAAAGGTATGGGGCCTGCTATAGCTGATACTACACTAAGCTATTTTCCCTGGCCACAGAGTCGAGCATCACAGTACACTGCTTTTGATACAATGTTGTTTGATCTTTGTGATACGCAAATATAGCTTGGAGGACTATTGCCCACTGCCTATAGTTTGGTAGGTGTAAGGAACCCGTCACACTTTTGCATGTGTTAGTGCATGTTTTTTGATTCATTGAGAAGTATTGCCTTAGGGCAGCCCAACTATTTGATTGGACTCTTAAAGCAAAACTAAACCCAGTGACTTAACGGTTTCCCAAAACAGTTACTGTACATTTAAAGCATGCCATGATTGATGACCATCACAGTTGTCAATGTCCTTATTTTAGCTCTAGAAGTCATCATATGCTGGTGTCATAGCTGATCACATGTGCAGCACCATGGCAAATGAACATCAAACTGAGACTAAGGTGGATGCTTCCTTGGCTTTAAAGGGTAGGAGAGTTTAGTTCTGCTTTAAAATACTTAATTGCACAAAAGAACATATATAGGTCTAATATATATATATATTCAAAATTACACCCTCAGCGCTTAGTAGTGTAGATGTCGATAGACCCCTGCACTGCTGAATTGAAAAAAAAGGTGCAGATCCTGTGTTTGTTTTGTTGCGCTAATGCTGCCTTAATGCAACATACACCAACCTGTAAAATACCACACAATAATGCGCATGCAAAATCCACTGGCACATGGTGAGGTGAGCCTAAATTAATGAGCAGGTAGTGAATTAAAACAATTACATTGAATAAGTGATGTTTTCTTAGAAAACTATTAAGAAAAAAATCTTTGATACTCATTATATCACTGTTTAGTTTAATATTGTTTAATTTTTCACTGAACAAATAAATAGCTTTATAAATACTTTTCTTCAGGCTAAGATTTTGCACAATTCTGTATGTACATGAAAATGAAGAGACTTAAAGTGGACAACCTCCAAACAAAAACAATCCAAGGCTTATGCAACTTTTCATGCAGAATTCAGGTATTTTCAGCCTAAAGGTGTTTAACAGAAAACGTGCTTTTTTGTTCTGGTACCTCCTGGTCTGCTCAGGGGTGGACTGACCATTTGGAAACTCGGGCACTGCCTGAGGGCCGGGGTCAGTAGGTGGCCCCATGAGATGCCCCTGGTACCTTTTCATAGACTTTTTTGAGTTTGGGCAAGGACACAGTGGTCCCATGATCCCCTATTTCCCGGGGGCCCCATGAGTTGCTGTGCTGTAATTAACAGCAAACTGAGATGGATCTTGTACAGCACACGCACAGTTTGCAGCTTTGTTGTACAGCGCATATACAATACTAGAGCTAGTGATCTCCTACTTCGTATGTACTGGCACTATAAAAGATCTCCCCCAGTTAGTTATACAGCATAGCAAACTGAGATATGGCACATGCATGAGATCAGGCAAGATGTCATCAGTGAACTCCAAAAAATACCAAAAACCAGTACTCAAATCTTCATGCTGCACAGAAAACACAGAATCTAGCACTTGCTGAGGTGCCACCCTTGATAGATCGGGGAATCTTGACACTGGCAAAAAAAGAATAAAACAGGGCGCATTCTCCTCATGCATTACTGTGATAAATAGGAAATTTATTGTGAAATTACAAATGCATACTCACAAACCAAAAAGGTCATAAAAACAGAGACAAGGAGTCAACGATGACAATCACGGAGGTCCTTGGGTAAAAATTCTAACGCGATTCAGGAGTTGAACTCTCTTCCTTAGAGCTCTGAGGAAGGGAGTTCAACTCCCGAAACGCGTTAGAATTTTTTAACCAAGGACCTCAGCTGTCCGCCATTGTCATCTTCGGCTCCTTGTCTCTGTTTTTATGACCTTTTTGGTTTGTGAGTATGCATTTGTAATTTTACAATAAATTTCCTATTTATTACGGTAATGCACGAGGAGTGTGTGCCCTGTTTTATTCTTTTTTGAAGATATCATCAGTGGACTGGTACTGAATCAGGAAGTAAAAGCTGGCCACTGATAAGGCATTATTAGAAGAGGTTGACACAGGTTTTCTGTCCATGGCAAACCCACCAAAGAAACTACAGTTAACATTAAAGAAAAATGGATATAACCAATACTGCATTTAATGAATTTTTCAGTCAGGTTGCATTGGTGTATATGTTTTTAAATTCATGTACAAGAATACAATAATATATGTATGGTTGGTTTCTTGTAATAATCAGAAACAAGGTCACGGTACACTCACCATGAAGGCAAAACTCTCATACCCTGGGAGTAAGGCAAGGTGGAGCTAAAAAGTTCCCCAGCAGCCAGCCAGCTGATGGCTTTTTACAGTACCCTGCTGACTGCCGAGAGACACTAGTTGGGGCAACAGGCACTGTTTGGGGCCACAGCACCACCAGCTCTGTATGTTCTTGATAAATACATAACAATATCTGATCTACATCATATTTTTTAATAGAAAAACTCTTATTAACTTTTTCTGCAAGTAGCAGAGAAACAAAATGGGACAAAAGAAAAGACAATGCACAATTAATAAAGACACATAAGCCAGCAATTACATGCACTACACATATTTGAACAAGAAATCAAGCATTGTTCATAAGCAAAACAATTCTACAGTGACATCATTTTTAAAACAATGGATGGCATGTCAAATTTCTTTTGTTTCAAGCAGTGATGAGCAAATTAATACGCCTGCTTTCAGGGCTGCTGTTAAAAACAAGGGGCCCCATACAGTCAACCTGACAAGGTCCCTTTCCCCCCAGAAAAGACACATTTTACTATGCTTCAGTTGTGAATGAACACAATGAGTGATTGTTACCGATCACTTATTGTGATCATTAAGAAAAGGAAGGGGCTGGTAAATGTGACATATTTACCGGAACCTTCCCCCACTCTCCATCCTAATAGATTCTATTGTGTGCTTGCAGCTGCCGGTGGGAAAGCGAGGAGGGATGCTGGCAGGACTGGGGGTGGGGGCACACAGGGAAGTCTGGGCAGCAGGGGAAAATGTATGGTGCACAGGGAGGGTGATGGGTAGGCAGGGGGTGATTACTGGAACCAATCTCCCTGCATCAGCAGAAAGCCAGTGGGAGAGAGAGGAGAAGAAGCCACGTTTCAGCTGTTGCAGAGAGAGCCTTGCAGGGGATCGGTTCCAGTAAATGCTCTCTGCCATGCCGATCACCCTCCTTGACCACAACTGATTCACCTAGCTGCCTGGGCACCCCTGCTGGCATGGGCCCTGTACAGGAGGACTGGTGGTACCCCCTTATGCACGGCCCTGCCTGCTTTGAGCCCAGTGAATGGGGTGATATGTGGGCACACCAAATAATATTCGTAATGATTATGCTGTGCAACCATAAGGGCTCATTGACACCATCTGCTGTATCATGTGTTAATCCTCACAGATCAACGTTGGCCCACTGCAATCTCCCATAGAAAACAATTGCTTTCTATGTGTGCTGTTCACACCACAGCACTGCACTGAGGGAGGTTGCAGTGCACTGTACCCCACCTCATGTCAACGACTGTCATCACATTGCAGCTCTGCAGCAGTGCATAGGAACTGATGAAAACGAATTTGTGACATTTCAATAAAGTTAAAAAAAAATGAAAAGGTAAACAGTGGCTTGTGTTGTCTCATTTTTGTGTGTGGGCTGGTGTGAAGGAGCAGGGGGTGTTTTTCTATCAGTTCTCCACAGGTACACAAAGGTGCATTATTTTTCTTATTGTTGGAGCAGCTGGGGCAACAGTTATTCCGTGTCAGTTACAGCAAGCAGTTTCCTCTATGGCAGCCATTAGCAGCCAAAATGAATTTAGGCCAAATGTTGAAGAGTCTGCTGACATGCTGGATTTGCAGCTCCCAGTTGCTAAGCAACCAATGCTACTAGTCTCAACTGCCATTCTGCCAACACAATTTATACAACAGGTGTTTAGAATCTCAGAGAGAGCACTATGGCATTTTCACTGTTAAAGCATATATTAAATAATTGATTAAAACATACGTACACAACTCAACATTTATAAATAATTCAAGTATGTACAGCAAACAATAAACAAATTAAAAAATAGTACGTTGGATAAACTCCTAATAAAATGAATTGCTTGATTTTGCTCCTGGGAAAATCGAGGTCAGTTAGCTTTCTCAGTACCTCTTTTCTGCTGTCAATATCACCCAATGGCTATTTTCCAATAAGGTTAAAGTGGATAGTCTAGTCATTACTTTCAAAGCAATAAAAAGGAATCTTTGTAAACACACACACAAAAAAAAAACCCCGAAAGACATGTTTGGTCTGCCAAAGTTTATGAGGTCACATGGAATCAAACTCAGTTAAACAACAAGAAAAATAAGATATTCCAGTGGATGCTTTCATATAAATGTGTATAGCTGGGTACAAGGGTTTACAGTCTGGTTGTGCAACCTCCTTGGTTTGCAACCTAACTATGTAGTGCCAGAGCCTACTGATTTTCTATACATTATATAGTTGGGACATTGTATGGCCAGTTAAGGATTAACTTTTACATCTGGAAATTTATTACAATTCCAATTTATTGGACATCTGAACATCCTACATGTTAGCCTTGGGGACTCAGCAAATTGTATGTAGCAAAATTGAGTTAACAGTGGGAGAGGAAAATGTGGATGCATATTGCACAGAGCACAGGAGTCAGAAATGCTTAAGACAGAGTGCAGAGGTCAGGACTATTTAATATACAGAGTACAGGGGACAGGAGTGTGAAACACACAGAGACAAGGGGTCAGGAGTGCCTAATGAACAGAGTACAGACGTGTATAACACATGGAGTGCAGGGGCCAGAGAGTGAGTACAGAAGTGCAGAACGTACAGAGAACAAGGGCCTGGAATACATAACATAAAGAATTCCAGGGTCAGGAATAGGTAATGCACAGAATGAAGGGGTTAGGTGTGTACAACACACAGAGAAAAGGGGTCGGAAGTGCATAAGACAGGGTCCAGGAGTCCAGAAATTGTAATGGACAGGTCAATAGACAAAGTGCAACAAAAATTACCTCCCTCCACAAGTCAATATCCCCCACCTGCCAATATAGATCTACCCCCCACCACTATTATAGATTCTCTTCCACAGTGCAGCTCTCCCCCAAGTACAATTCTTCCCACCAGTACAGCTCTCTCCTAAGTACAGTCCCCCCCCTTCCCAGTACAGCTCTTCCCACCAGTACAGCTCTCCTCTAAGTACAGTCCCCCCCCCCAGTACAGCTCTTCCCACCAGTACAGCTCTCCCCTAAGTACAGTTCCCCCCCCCCAGTACAGCTCTTTCCACCAGTACAACTCTCCCTAAGTACAGTTCTTCCCCCCTTTACAGCCCTTCCCTCCATTACAGCTCTCCCTCAAGTACAGTTCCCCCCCCAATACAGCCCTTCCCACCAGTACAGCTCTCCCCTAAGTACAGTTCTTCCCCCCTTTACAGCCCTTCCCTCTAGTACAGCTCTCCCCCAAGTACAGTTCTTCCCTCCAGTACAGCTCTCCCCTGAGTACAGTTCTTCCCCCCTTTACATCCTTTCCCTCCAGTACAGCTCTCCCCCAAGTACAGCTCTTCCCTCCAGTACAGTGCTCCCCCAAACACAGCTTTCCCCCCTCAGTACAGCTTTCGCACTCACCCCATACATCTCCACCACATACATTTACCTCTCACCCATTACAGATTTACCTCCTAATACAGCTCTCCACCTTTAATACAGCTCTATCCCCAGTAAAACTCTCCCCCATCCCCACATGTCAGAACAGGGCATTTCAGAGTAATGGAAGTCCTCCCTCAGTTGGGTCATATGACTGGAGCCAGGAAGGAGCAGCCTTCCTTACTTGAAACTGATCATCTGTAGGAGCAGCTCCTAGTTCAGTCCCTAGCATAGCTGTGAGCACTAGATGCTGCACTGCCCCTTTATTGGCTTTAAATCATTTTTAATTATGAAATAATTTTTAACCTTCATTACCAAACAGAACCACTGTTAACCATTAAGAGACCAACATCCTTAGTCACCAAGACTCAAGCAGCAATATCTTACACAAGCAAATAAATGTTTACCAACCACTGCCCATCCACAAAATAGGTGAAAAGCCATAAAGACTGACTATGACAAGGGAAAAATACAGCAAAGGGGAGGGTGAGCAGGGTAGCAGACCAAAAAAGAAGGCTGAAGATAATCCAGAGGTGAGTCTAGATGACAGACCCAATGTATATGCGGACACCGCCCAGTGACGGGTGAATATACAGGAGAAGGGTTACACTCACTGGTCAGCTGTTTTCTGTCAAAAGATTTGTCATAAACCAGTTAGCTCAGCTAACTGAAGATCTGCCCAACGGCCATGGTAAATCTTTCTAGCAACAGCAGTTTATAATCTGAAACACAAAACAGAAAGAACAAGCAAAACAGCCCCAGAGCGACATGGATTTAAGAGTCATCTAGCCCTTTAACCTCCTCGGCGGTCTGATTATTTCCGATTTTTTGTGCTGAAAGCGGTACCATTTTTTTGCATGGAAATATGTAGTTTTTTACTGTAGGCTTTAATTTTTAGGAATAAATTGAATTCAATAATATAATCAAACCAAAAACACTGAAATTTGAAATACAAAGGCAAATTCGCACATCGCTGAGCAAAGTCGCAAAATCGTTTTCAGTGTCTGATGACGAATTTCCCCACAAATCATTATCACTCAATTCTGCAAGTGGTTCTGATTTACTATCGCTGTTCTCTAGCTGGTCTAAAACCGCTTTTGACGTAAAGGGACGCTTTTTGGACGCCATGGACAGAAAGAACAGTCAAAATGCAGGCAGGGCACAGGTCAAAGCAGTAGGGACAAAATGTATGTGAAATGCATTGAAACAGCAATGTTTTACTATGTAATAATCATTTTAAAAAAAATGACATTTTTTTAAAAATTTCAAATTTGCCGCTGGTTCCAGCGCCCGTACGTCCCGACGTCACAGGGACCGGAACACGGAAGCCGGATGCCGGCATCGGCCGAGGAGATGGCCGGGGACACTGCAGGGGACGCATCGTGGGAGCGAAGGACAAGGTAAGTGCTGCAGGGACTCCCTGAGCAACGCCGCATGGTAAGCCCGAGTGTAGCTCGGGGTTACCGCTCTTGGTACTGACATTTTACCCCGAGCGACACTTGGGAATACCGCTAAGGAGGTTAATAAAAATAGAATTAAAGAGGTTGTTAGGGCAAAAGGTTTTCTCCCTAAAGCATTCTCTACATTAAGGTAAAAAACGTTTTATGATCAGCTCCCCCAAGCCCCCGTAAATACTTATCTGGCTTCTCTTGCAATCCAGTACTGTGCCCAAGAGCAGCACCACTGCTCTCACTCTCTCCTCAAAGGACACAAAGGCAGCATTGGCTCCCACTGCTGTTAATCAAATCCTGTGATGAGAAAGAGGGGGGCAGGGCCAGGCCACACTGTGTGTGTCTATAGAAGCACACAGCCCTGCTCCAGAGCAAGCCTTCACATGCTCCCCCATAGCAAGTGACTTGGTGGTGCAAGTATAAGTGGAGGAGCCTAGAGCGCTGGCGGAGGACCCCAGGAGAGGAGGTTTTGGGCTGCCCTGTACAATACCATTGCACAGAGCAGATAAGTATAACATTTATTATTTTAGTAAAAAAAATAGAAACACATGTCTGGAGGCCCAGAAGAGAGCACCCTGGATTTGGTAAAAGACTAACATTGCACAAGTTAATCTGTTTATGATAAAACACAAAATATAACTACTCCAGTGACTCAATGTGATAAATTCAATATTTCATGATTAACCTGTTCACAAAAAAAAAGAAAGTCCAGATATTCATATGCATAAAGTGATAATGTGCAATCTTTCTGTGAAACCTTTACCACCCGCTTTGGGCACTCTCTAACCTTTGGGGTTAGACCCTCACCTGCAAAGGTCTCAAGCATGTGTCCTTTGAAATCGTAGGGTCAGTCTTAGACATTCCTTAATGGATCTAATCAATCAGGTGTATAACAGGCAGCTAGGCTCAGAAACAGAAAATGAATCTCATAGTGCTCTCCATACAAAACATTTATTATATCACAAAACAGAGGTAATACACTCACATGAATTCAAGGTAATATCACCCATTGAAAGTGCAAGGCATAAGGGAAGAAGCAGCACTGCCGTTGTCTTGCTCTGCAAAACTTCTGATTGATCTCAGATCTCTTCCAGCTCACACAACACAGTGCACCTTCCTCTCACAGTAATCACTAGACTCCAACCAAAATCTTTTGTCAGTGCTTATGTCATGATGTCATGGGCTATATTACCTCATATTCATGTGAGTGTATTACCTCTTTTTTCATGATATAATAAATTTAAAAAAATACTACCTTGCGAGCTGCGCAAATAAACTTTTAAAAGTGTAGAATATCAAAGAATTAAATGTGCACAATTCTAAAACCACCAGCAGCTATACACCCTATGCATATCTCAAATTTATAAGCATGTATTACATAAAATAACCAACCAGTGCAGTGCTTAGTGTAACTAAGCACAATATCCTTATCAATACCAAATACAAAAAAAATTCATTAATATACATAAAGTCCATAAATTTCAGTGACTGTGGAACACATATTGAATCATCATCCGTGCTTGAACAACCTGAAAAAAACTTTGTGCTGAACACACCACCACCTGATGCCTACTCACCTCAAATGAAAGACCTCACAATTTAATGTTTGGCCAAACAGTCTTTTGTCCCTCCGTGGACCTAATGAATCTCCTCTGCCGTTTTGCAAGCCGCCTGAGGAAGTCACATGATCTGTAGCAAAACACATCAGAGTAGGACTCCTTGAATGACGTCACGACATTGGATAATGCCTTGAATAACGCCCTGGAGGAAGGTGAAACGCGTCAACGTATTTCCAGTTCCGGTGGGTGCGTGGTGACGTCACTTCCGGTGAGTGGAACGCACGCTGGTTTGCGGCGTTCTAGATTGACTTCCTGTTATTTGGAAGGGATCTACCTTGCCAGTCCACTTCTACAAATGGAAATAAGCCTTATAATATGAGCCGTTGTGCCTATTATGAAAGCCTGAGTATATTTTTAAACATGTGTGTGCATATAAGGCAGCCTTTTTTTTATTCTTTTTTTTTTTTTAAATTTAAGATTTTACAGTATTGCACTATTTGTTGTTTTTTGTTTTGTTTTCCATTGTCATCCAATCGTGGGAGTCGTTTCTGGAGGATATGGAGTACAGTTATCTAGGAGGACACGCCCAGTCACTTTAAGCTTCTTTGACTCTTTTGACATATCAGCAAAGAGTCCATTCCATCTGGTGAGTGGGGATGGAGCATTAATCACGGATGATGTGAGCACATTTTTTTGAAGAATTTTGGAGCACGTTTTTTTTTGGGATTGAGCACAATTCATATATATGTGTGGACTTTATATTTATTTTTTTGGACTTTTATTTATAGTATTTTAATTTTTATATATAATTTATTTGCACTGTGGAGTGTGTATAATTTTATTTGATTGATTTTTAGAACAGCAGCGTTTAAATTTCTCAAGTTTATATATATTTTTCTGTGGCGCAAGTTTATATTTATTTTGTTTTATAGTTACGGATTAGCAGTAAAGATGGCACAGCACAGGAACGCTGATCTCTTATAATTTGCTGTATACTTGGTGCGGTCAGGCACCTGCCAAATGCGAGTGTAATTTTATATGCTTTTAAGAGACCAATAAATAATTTGAAGGATAAGACACTATGGTGTCCGTTTATGAACCAGCAGTAATAGATCGCTGCTCAGTTCTCCGGCATTCTCGGAGAACACAGTTCTCCTGTGAATGCCGTTTATGAAGCATATGTAGATCAGTTCTCCAAACGAAGGGAGAACGGTCTACAAACGCTGGAAAACGGCTGATTTTACTATAATCTCGCAAGATTACAGTAAAAGATACGTTTACTAAGCAGAGGTAAATTATCTCTGCTTAGTTTGCGGTCCCTCCGATTCTCCAGCTCTGGGCTGGAGAATCTGCAGGGCTGAACATGTTCTCCTGAGTGTTATAAACTGTGAATGACCAGAGAATAGCTGCGATCCTCTGAATCACAGCTATTCTCTGTGTCATAAAAGGACACCTTAGTTCAGTCTATTTGTATGAGGTGGAATGGTGGAGTTAAGCAGAGTGTACGGAAGGTGTGGAGGATATTTCAAAATGGCAGAGGAGATTCTTCAGGTCCACGGAGGGGCAAAAGACTATTTTTGACCAATCATTAAATTGTGAGGTCATTCATTTGAGGTGAGCAGCTCAAAGTTTTTCCGTTTGTTTAAGCACGGATGGTAATTCAATATGTATTCCACTGTTACTGAAGTTTATGGACTTTTTTGTATTTGGTATCTATGTGGCTATTGTGTTTAGTTACACTATGCACTGCACTCATTGATATAATAAAATGGTTTCAACAGAAAACACAATGAGTTTCCTTTTATCTTTCTGAGCATATTTTCCAGGTATACACCTGATTGAATAAATCCATTAAGGAATGCCTAAAACTGGCCATACATGGCCATAACATTCAGTCAATTCAGCAGGGATTGGTCGAATTTTGATCCATGTATGGGCACCCTGCTTGTACAGAAGTCAATCTACTGATCAACTTTTGTACAACCAGCCTGATTGTTTAGTGGACTGGCTATATCTGGCAGCACTGACCATTGTATTTTGATGGCGGGGAAGCCTCCCCACTGTCTGAACACAAAAACACAGCAGGAGGATTCTCCCATCCACATCCCTGGTTGAACGAAGCCTGGGATTTAAAAGGTCACGAGCTTGAGACCCTTGTAGTGAGGGTCTAACCCCAAAGGTAGGAGAGTGCCAGAAGGGGATATGTATATTATGCAACTTCTGAGAATAATCTGCAAAGGCGTTGTGTATCTTTCTAAGGGCTTTTTGACACTAGCAGTTGATGGGTATTAAAACCCCATGGTTGAGCCACATTTTTAACACCCCCCCAACGTGTACCCTCTTTATCTGCAGAGACAGCATCTGGGGGTGTACACATGACAGGAATAAAACCTCCTGTTTCTTTCTGAAAGCACCCTGCAACCACATGCAATACACACGGTTGTGGCATGCTTGTGCAGAATTCAAAGGGTTAAAGTAGGCAGTGAGGAAGCCATGCAATACCTCCTCACTGCCTGTAAAATGCTCTCTGAAGAGTGATCCAAACACAGTTCAATCTTCAAAGACTAAAGCAAGTGTAATCGAGCGTTAAAAGGAAATTCCTGCCAACAGTTTTCATAAATGAATGTGAAAACAACCATTTTTATACATTTAATATAAAGGCCAAAAGAATTCCGCAGACTCCTCGAGGAGAAATACCCCAATGCATAGGCAATGCTGGTTGTGGAAACAAGGGAATTTAACATCATATCAGAATTAACAAGAAACCTAGTGTTGTGAACATTGTAGATTTTACTGAGGAAACTACTGTATTGAAACACTGGAAACCTGTCGAGACAGAACATCTGCTATTACATTTTTGCTAGCCTGGAAATGTCTTACTTTAACCTAAATATGAAGTCAGGAAATAATGAAATATCTTAGCAGACAGTTAAGTGCACTTTCACAGTCAGCAATAAGAGTCTCCTGTTGCTGAACTGCATGCTCCAATGTGTCACAGCCTCAACAACAGGAAAGTGCTCCAAATGAACAAAAATTCTTAGCCATATTGATGAAAACACAATCATTTGGCCAAACGTTTGTACATAATTTGCCAGACTAGAAAGTACCAATTTTGCTACATCTATAAACAACTGAAAATGCTCATTTAAAACAAATTCCTGGCTTATAGAGCTAACATTGTAAATAGAAATAAGCTTGTGCCAATCAGCAGATCCTCTTTTAGTCCTCATGCACACTTGACGTTTTTACAGCTGCTGTGTTTGGCTTTTGACTTTTTTTTCTACAGCCAGTAAACTCCCCAATTATCCTATGTGTCCATGCACACATAGACTGTAAGCAACGTTTTTTGGCTGGGACGTTTTTTAGGCTGGAAAAAAAAAACAGGACTAGTGGATTTCTAGAGGAGTTTTTTTTAGCTGTAAAAGCCCTAATGCTGAAAAACATAGCAAAATGTGGTAAATCGCAGTAAAATGCTGGCGTTTTGGGATTTTTTTTTACCCCCCAAAAAATGGGGGGGTAAAAAAACACTGGAAAACCGCAAACGTGGCAAAACGCAGCTAAACGCCAATGCAAAAAAACTTTAAAGTGACTTTATACAGCTAACGCTACAAGCGTTAGCAAAATGTTCAGTGTGCATGAGGGGTTAATGAGGTCGACATGCAAATAAGGGAATTTAAGTGTCAGCCCGCTAAAGAAAATCTTGCACATAGGCATAATGTGTGATTCAAACATCAAAATGTCCAAGAACAGTTGAATGACATGAACAGTGAACTTGTTTCATATAAGCATTCAGCCTAGGTTCACACTACAGGGGTGCAGTAAATCCCATATGATTTGCACAGGAACCGCACCGCATTCCTGTACAAATCACATGTGATTTGTATGCGGTGCGATTACATACATTTTGTATGGCTCTATTCGCTCCAGACCCGCACCAAAATCGTGCAGGACCCTTTTTTGGTCTGCACTAGAATTTGCTTGCATAGGTATTCACACCCAGGGGTGGACTGACAACTCATGGGGCCCCCGAGCAATAGGGGATCATGGGGCCCCTGTGTCCTTGCCCAAACTAAAAAAACCCTATGAAAAAGGTACCAGGGGCATCTCATGGGGCCCCCTACTGACCCCGGGCCCTCGGGCAGTGCCTGAGTTTCCAAATAGTTAGTCCACCCCTGTTCACACCTGCGATCTGATTCTGCACATCGCACCGCACTGCGGACCGATATCAGGGTGTTGGTAACACACACCCGCATTGGTTTGTATGAACGGGGTGCGATTGTGATGTAGTGCGGAATTCACACTGAAAATGCTGCGAATTCCGCACCGCATCAGTGTGAACCAGGGCTTAACATGAGGGGATTTTTGAAAAGATACATTGAGGTTGATTTACTGAAACTGGAAAGTGCAAAACTGGTGCAGCTGTGCATGGCAGCCAATCACCTTCAAACTTCAGCTTGGTCAATTAAACTTTGACAATAAAACCTGGAAGCTGATTGGTTTCTATGCAGAGCTGCAGCAGATTTTGCAAGCTCTAGTTTTAGGAAATAATCCCTTTGTATTTTCCAGGAGTCTAAAATTACACCCTGTTGGAATTGATAGAAATACCTGGTAAATCAAATGTGGTGCAAGACAAAATTGTGTTTCAGTGGCCAAAGGGACACGATATGTTGCATGAGACACCAAAAAGTAGATAATAAAAAATTAATGTACAGTCTCAAGCTCACAACTCTGTTTACTGGCCAAGAGCTCTAATCACTACATCAGAATATCTCATATTACTGTAACAGACAGTAGAGTCTCTATACCCAATAAACAGAAGGTTATCTAGGGAAATACTGCTCAGGGTTCTCATGTCTGACCATCCATTCAAGAAGTAATGCAAAGTGCCTGACATAGAAAAACAGCCATCACAATGGAAGACCAGAAGGTTAAAAGCTGCTGGCCAAAATAAAAAAAAGGCAAAAAACAGATTGATGTCAAATTTGGCTAATAGGGCCTGTAGCCTCCCTAGCGGTCTTATTATGTCCATATTTCTGTGCTCAAAGCGGTACATTTGTTTGCATGGAAATATGTATTTTTTTTATTGTAGGCCTGTAATTTTTAGGAATAACTCACTGAAATCTGTCCAAACAAGAGTCTAGTAAACATCCCGGGTATGTTAAAATTTGAAACACGAAATCATAAATTATAATTTAATAAATATTCATAAAAAATAATAATATAATAATACATTTAATTCAATAATGTAATCAAACCAAAAACACTGAAATTTTAAATATAGCGCCAAGTTCGCACATCACTGAGCAAAGTCGCAGAATCGTTTTCAGTGTCTGATGACGAATTTCCCCACGAATCATTATCACTCAATTCTGCAAGTGGTTCTAATTTACTATCGCTGTTCTCTAGCCGGTCTAAAACTGCTTTTGACCTAAAGGGACGATTTTTGGACGCCATGGACTTTACTCAGTTTCCAGGCAGAAAGAACAGTAAAAATGCAGGCAGGGCACAGGACAAAGCACTCGGGACAAAATGTATGTGAAATGGTTTGATACAGTAATGTTTTACTATGTGATATTAGTGAATTTAGTGAATGTCACTTTTTCACATTTTTAAATTTAATTTAAATTTAGGTATATCAATGAGAATAGACTATCAACACTTTATTAATTAAAAAGAACCCCTAGAAAATACCAAGTAATGGGTTCTTCTTTGGGGAACACAGCTAGAGGTGATAACCAAAAATCAATGAAAGGGGAAACCATAAAATGGTGGGGCAGCAATCCCGCCTTCATAAATTCCTTTTGACAATTGAAAAAACGCAACAGCACGCAACTCATCCATGTATCTTACACCAACAACTCATAAACAGACTAATTCCTTGAAAAGGAAGCAAATAAAAATGCAGAAAAGACAGTGATGATAAACTAAATGATCACCTGGCTAGGTAAACACAACCAGGGTGTCACTTTTCCCAAGAAACGTACTACAGTCTATTTATATGGTTTCCTATGAGACATGTTCACATCTATGCATTTTTCAGCCATTGTGTTTTTGGAAAGGGACAGGGACTTCCTTAGCCACTTCAATACCAGGTACTTTTACCTTTTTTTCCTGCCCAGGCCAATTTTCAGATTTCAGTGTTGTCGCATTTTGAATGACAATTGTGCGGTCATGCAACATTGTACCCATAAACATTTTTCATAATTTTTTTTCACATAAATAGAGCTTTTTTTGGTGGTATTTAATCACCACTGAGTTTTTCTTTTTTGTTAAATAAAACCAAAAAAACCTGAAACTTTTGAAAAAAAACCAAAATTTTCTTTGTTTCTGTTATAAAATTTTACAAATAAATAAAATTTCTTCATAAGTTTAGGTCAAAATGTATTCTGCTACATTTCTGTGGTGAAAATACCCCAAATTAGTGTATATTATTTAGTCTGTAGGAAAGTGATAGAGTCCACAAACCATGGCATATATATCTGACAATTGATCAATCCTGATGTACTGACAGCCCATCTAAATTCTTGAGGTCCGAAAACGCCAGGATAGTACAAATACCCGCCAAATTACCAATTTTTGGAAAATAGACAGTTCAAGGTATTTAGTAAGAGGCATGGTGAGCTTTTTGGAGATTGTAATTTTTTGGAAAATGTAGAAATTTAAAAAAAATATCACAATAGTTTTTTTTTTACATATTGTCACCAGTCCAGTAAGAAGTATTATATAACTGGTATGGCAGTGATCAGAGACACTGACTGGTGCCAGTATGTAAAAAAAAATAATTAAATAATAATAATTTTATTTATTTTTCAGATTTCTCTATTTTTTTATGTTTTATTACATTAGATTTCTTTTTTTACTATTTTTTTTTCAACAAACTATGACCAAAGCAATACAATGTTACCATAGTAACATTAAGCTAATCTGGGCAAGTGATCGAGATTTTTTTTTTTTAACACATTATGATTGCTAATGCCAATGTACTTCATTGATATTTGCAATCATTGTTACTGAATGAAACTCATTCAGTCTTTTATTAGCTGGCCAAAGCTCATCACATGATACAGATGGGCTGTAATTGGCCCTGTCTGTACCATGTGACTGCTTTGACCAATCACAGCTATCAACACAATTGTATACAATGGATGGCATGACAGTAAGCCATCCATTGCATACAATTGACATATGATCTGCTGTGATTGGTCACAGTGGTCACATGGCACTGGCAAAGGGTCGGTATAGTTATAAGTCATCTGCTGTGTCCCATGGACACAGCCGGTGACAGATCGCGCTGCTGCGCAGCCCATTGGCCATGTGAGTGGCTCCTTTTTACAAGACGTCATATGACGCCCAGTCACAAAGAGGAGTGTGCTGCCCGGCCGTCAATCTGCTATAGGCTGAGCGGGAAGGTGTTAAACTCAAAAAGAAGCGTTTTTGCTACAATAGAGTTTAATGGAGATGCTGCTGAAAGCATGCAGTGCGTTTTATTTGCATTTTGCATTTTTATTCTGCCCAGAATTTCCCCTTTAACAAAAAAACAAAGAAAAAACGGAAAAAATGCAAAACGTGTTAAAAACGCAGTATAAACCACATCAAAAACACATGTTTAACCGCATGCCGCCCAGCCACTGTGCATATACGGCGGCAGGGCGGCACTCACAGGCAAAACCACGTTTTAAAACGTGTGTTTTGTAAACAAATAGGGGGCGCGTGCGAGGCGCGCTGCCGCCCTATTTGTCATGTGGATCACCGCCGCAGATGTCAGTTGCCGGGTCACAGCCGCTCGTTAGCGGCTATGTCCCGGCGATCGGCGGTAAACGGTGACAGAGAGCACAGCTGCAGTAGCTGTGCTGTCTGTCACCTCTCTGTTAGCTCGAGGATGAGCTGATCAAGAAAGAATAGTTTCACTTTCTCGATCAGCCTTGTCCCGCCCAGCACACACCCCTTCCCCCTAGTAAAACACTCCCCTCTCTCCAATAACCCTTCCCTGCTAAATAAAGTTAACCCCTTCCTCCCCAGTGCCATTAGTAGTGTCAGTTTTTTTTTTTTTGCACTGATCACTGTATTAGTGTTTTTGGGGATGTCAGTGACCCCAAGTCAGTACCCCCCAAAGTCAGAATGTCCGCCGCAGTCCCGCAGTCCCGCCATAAGTTGCTGGTCACTGCCATAAGTCCCTGATCGCCGCCATAAGTCGCTGATCACCGCCATTATTAGTATAAAAAAACCCCTAAAAATCCCAGTATCTTTCCCGCCATTTGTAAACGCTATAACTTTCACGTAAACCAATTAATTTACACGTATTGGGTTTTTTTTTAGTAAAGACATGTCGCAGAAGGCATTTTGGCAAAAATTTATGACTAAATTAGATTTGTGCATTTTTTTTTACTGGACATGTTTTATAGCAAAAAGTCCAAAATATTGTTTTTTTTTCCTCAAAATTGTCAGACTTTTTTTTTTATAGCGCAAAAAATAAAAACCGCACAGGTGATCAAATACCACCGAAAGAAAGCTCAATTTGTGGGGGAAAAAAGGATGTAAATTTCATTTATGTACCATATTGCATGACCGCACAATTGTCCGTTAAACTAGCGCAGAGCTGTATAGCAGAAAAATTGCAGTATTTATACCATAGTTTGTAGACGCTATAACTTCCACACAAAGCAATCAATATACACTTATTGGGATTTTTTTTACCAAAAACATGGAGCAGAATACATTTTGGCCTAAATTTATAACCAACTTTGAGTTTACTATATATTTTTTATAGCTGAAAATAAAAAATATTGTTTTTCTTCAAAATTTTGGGCGTTTTTTTGTTTATAGCGTGAAAAATAAAAAGCGCACAGGTGATCAAATTACACCGAAAGAAAGCTCTATTTGTGTGAAAAAAAGGACGTAAATTTCGTTTGGGTGCAGCATTGCATGACCGCGCAATTATCAGTTGAATTAGTGCAGCGCCAAGTAGCAAAAAGAGGCCTGGTCATTAAGGGGGGTAAATCCTCAGGAGCTCAAGTGGTTAAAAAAACGCAAAGTGAAATGCAAAAAAAACTGCAAAAATGGATCAATAGCAAATTGCATAGGTGTGAACCAGGCCTTAATGCTTATGAGAAAAAATTCCTACCAGACAATATTTTTTTTTAAACAATGGAATACAAAAAGAGCACTTATGCATACAATTTAGTGTTGTGGCACCTGCAATGTGATTCACTAAAGGAAAAGCAGAATTCTGTACTGAATTGTGTTGCAGAGCTTTGGAGGATGCAGGTCTTTGAGGCTGAGCAACAGAAGGCATCATTTAGATAAGCCAAAAGCCTTCCAGTGCTTTACCTCTGAATCTTCATGCTTCAAAACCAAAAATATTTGCGATGACGTAATAGGAGAATGACTACATATTTTTCCCCCCCAAGAATCATTTCTGTAAATAACAACAGTCTCGAATTCCCAACATGCTGTATATTGGACAGGAGCACTAATGATTATCTCACAGTATCTGCCATAACTAAAGCAAATTAAACACACAATAATGACTTTTCACATATTAAAAATTCGACAGGTGAAGTATAAACAGAAGCACCAGAAACTTGAGAGTGAATGGAAAGGGTGGTTAAAAGATTCACAGACAGACCACACTTAGCAGAAAAACATACTGCCATAAAGGGAAATTGAAGCAGACAGTAAAGACAGGGCAGAGTTACATCTGTGTACATTCCCAGCACTCAGAACCTTTACTCACCCCTAGGATGTGATGCTATTGAGGGACCTGTTGAGAGAGGATACTCAGGATGTCAGGCCAGGGTAGAAGCTTCAGACCAACTGCCTACCTCACTTACACTAGCAGGAACACCAGAGCTGTGGGCATCTTGTGGACAGTAGGGCCTCCTGGGCCTTCGTACTCTTGCATGGTAGCTCCTTTCCTTTCAGCCTGCGTGTCACCACTTCCAGCACGTGATTCTCCACTTCTGGCCCCAACAAGTCCTGGTGGCTGCCCAGTCCTGATGGTCATGGGATGCTCTGGCTCCCATCAATTAAAAAATGCCTGAGCCAGTCTATCCTCTTGGGGAATTAGCCCTTTGATGTAGTTCATGAAGTAGATTGTAAGCTCCAAGGAGCAGGGCCTTCCTTCCCCTCTTGTATTGAACTGTATTGTTGCTGTATTGTCTCCTGTTATATTGTAAAGCGCCGAGCAAACTGTTGGCGCTATATAAATCCTGTATAATAATATTAATAGATTGTCTATTCTTTGCTGGGAGCATGTCAATGGGTCAAAAATGAAAGACGAAGATAAACCAGAGGTAAATCCAGATGACAGACTGGAGGAAACCGCTGCAACAGGCAGCTTGTAACCTGAAGCACAAAACAGAAATTAACAGAACCAGCAAAGCAGCCACAGAGAGACAAGCCCTTAACAACCATCATAGCCCTCCATTAAGAATATAATAATTGAAAAAAAAATGGGTGTTAAGGGTGACAATCCCATGGGGCCAATTTTATTTTTTTTTTCTTTTGTGCCTATAACATTCTAAATTATTTTTTGTAACTGTGACAAGGGAGATCTGGCATCCTTCTTTGACTTTTGAGGTCAGGTTGATCAGGACAAATTAGATAGATTGTCAAGGAATTTGTGCTGTGACTGTTGACTAAGAGAGTTTTCTGCACAGCAGATGCCAGTGGGTTTACAGCCCAGTGTTAGATACCCTCTAATGGTACCAGTAAGTGCAGTGAAGAGCCCAGGATGATGTGTTCCTCCATATTTCTTGAGTCTGTGGAAATTATAAAAAATATTTAGCCTTCACTCTAGTGTCTAGAAATGTAAGCAACAATGTGTGCAATAGACCTGAAGCAACAGCTAGCACAAAAAATGTATATAATTGAAACTATTGAAAAGTGCTGCACTAATCCATGAAAAACCCAAAAAGATAAAGTTCAAAATAACAATAATATTCATACATACAAAAATAAAAACACAATGATGATAATAATATTGTGAACCTGTTTATGAATATAAACAAAACATTTGTGCTCAGTGGTGATAAATCTAAAATAAGTCAGAACACAATGAATGACATTACAACCTCCAATGGATCACCCCCAAAGGTGTGTTCTCACCTAAGGTTTGACCCTCACTACAAAGGTCAAACAAACACCAGTCAGAGAAGTCTTCTCAAATGGATTTTTTCATATGGATTCCTAATGGAAATGGAAGCAATTGGACACAACTTCCACGAATCACCGGATAGCAGTAACAACCATGCATTCAGCCAGCTGTGAGCAAAAGCTTTCTGAGGAACTGCATGCCGCCCAGCTCACGAGAAAAAAACACATCATCTTGCCGACTGCTAAACTTCTTTTTTAAAATCAAATGTAAATATGCACTCACTTGTATGAATAAAATGTTTGCATCAATAAAAAAAGAGAACCACTGCTCCACCATATGCATAGATCACTGCTACATGTATAACTAGAAACTGCAAATCAGGGATGGATCAATGCAAGCAGCCTGCAGTGTTTTTCTCTTGTGTGCTGGGATCATTAAGCTCCTTCCTACGCATTTCATCAATGTGATGTCATCAAGGGCACAATTCATAGTGGTCAGGGAGAAGCATTTATCCATAAAGGCACAGCCAGCCACCTCCCACTATATTGATGATGCGATCATGGTTTGGAGGGGTCAGTTTTTAACACAACTTTAAAATAACGATAAAAGCATTGTGTTAAACTACCATGTGCATCCAACTAATAATCCAATTGTTTGGATGTAGAACTATACATTAAAGTGGAGTTCCACCCAAAAGGGGAAGTTCCGTTTTAAAGATGGGGGGGGACTGGTACCCGAATTTCCACTGCAATTGCCTAGGCGATCAGAAACAGAAGTTGTCCTCCTACTCTCCCTCCCCGAATTGTTGTGGGACACATGACAGGTCCCAGAAGGCAACATGGCCATTCAGGAAGAGCAGCACTACTCACGCATGCACAGTGGGCACCCGATTGTGAAGCCGCAAGCTGTCACAGTCGGGTGCCCACACTGAAGATGCCGGCCTCCTGGAATACAGCACGGCCAATAAAACATGCTGCTTTGGGGGCAACACGGGATCGTGGGACAGGTGAGTGGCTGTTTTTTTTTTTGGTCTTGTTTTAAAGCTACAAATAGGAATAGCTTCATTCTCTTATCCAGCTGCCACTATCCCCCATTGTTATCTGATATAAATAGGGGACAGTTCCTGAGAATGAAGAGGAAATATACAGAAGATTATTTAAAGCAATAAGATATTTTAAAACAGAGATTCCTCCAAAAAGGATATGCAATGGAAGGGCTGGAAAAGAAAATCAAGAAGATATACAACATGAATAGGAATATTTTTTAAGGTGGAGGTAAGGGACAACAACAGAGCACCAGTGGGAGGTGATTTAGCTATTGTCCTAGATTTTAATATTCAATATAAGCAGGTGGAGAAGACTTGCTGTCAGGAAGATTTACTCCCCTTCATGAGCAGGCCATTTTTTGCGATGGATTCCAGGAAGTAAATGCTACATTAATCATCTAACCTTACTCAAGATTGCCACAACCAGAAATGCTGTTTTGAGTATTGGATGGGTGTTTTTGCAAAGTGATTTCTGAGAAGGGTAAAGCATGGAGACATAGAAGGATGGGGAGTTTGTTATGAATATTAAAAATAAACTGGTGCTTTTTGTTTGTGGTGCTCAGATACAGTGTAGTTCCACTTTACGTAGTACCATTCTTAAGAGTGCAATAGATCCCCCTAAGGTTGGAGGAATCCATAACCTACTTTCCTAGGTTGCATTGGCTTTTACTCCTGTGGTCGATGTTATGCTTGTAGGTTGGTCAGTGCAAATGAAAGAATGAAGAAATATTTTATCATGAATAATAATAATAATAAGATCACTATTAAACAATTCATGTCATGTTACTCTGAAGGAATGATTTACATGCTCCAATCTCCCTATGGCCTCCAGTAAATCAGGAGGACCACTATAAATCTGGCTACCAGATTAAGGGAACATGTTTATAATATCAGAAGGGGGTTCAGGGGCATAATGTATCCTGAACAGCATGGTCAGTGTTCTGGTTGTGCTGGGAACTCAGCCTGCTCTGTTCAATGTACTGCTGTCTCTCCTCCCCGAGCTCTCTGTTCTCAGCTGCATAAAGTGCTTAGAGGGTATGTGATCGCTTATAAAACAGGAAAAAGAAGGTATTTACAATGGGTTTTTTTAAATCTATACACAAATGTTTTGCCTTTCATTTCTATTTTAAAACTGAATGGGTTGTTTTACAAGGTGAGGGTTTATATATATTTTAATATTGAGATACACAACATTTATATACTTTTATATATATACACTGCTTTTACATGTATTTTATATTTAATTTTATATGCATATACTCAGTGGTTTTTGTAATGTGCTTCTTTTAGTAGTAGATACATGGAGTGTCTTCTGGGAAGAGGCTGTTTTAGATTGTTTTGTGTTAACATGTGAGGGGCTCTTCCTATTTGCATATATTCATTTTGGGCTCTGCTATGTCTTTTTAATGGTGCTCTAGTGGGATTGATTATGGGCAGTCATCAAATGAACATAGCTAAACCACACTACCAGGGTGAGTTAAACCACCATATGCTTTGAAAAAAATATGTCCACAAAATTTGCCAATAGGGATCCTACCATGCCTGCCAGATAGCTATAAATAGACATTTGTGGTAGCTAGATTTGATCCATTTGATCATTTTTGTAGTTGAAAACTGATTAAAAAAGTTTTGTGAAAAATTCCATGCAAGTTCCATGTGACCAGCATAACAATAGTATGGTATATGACCCTGTTGTCCCCCTATGGCTAAATGTAGATCTTTAGTACTGTTTTTGTGGTATCTAGTAAGAGTAGAAACATTGATTTGTAAAGGGGTATTATCAATGATCTGTACTAGCTTCACTTTACTTGTCCCCTGTCTCTCATTGTCTTCTGTATCATATTTCCAGTCTCCAACCACACATATAGCATGTCTACAGTCTAATCCTCTTGCCTCTGATACTTCACTTGAGCATTACTTATACTGAACATTATTTGTTGATATCAAGGGCTGCAGTTAAGGCCCCATATACCTTGTACATTGACATCTTATAAGGTATTGGGGGGGCACATTTATAGTTTGGCCAGTTGGCAGGTATAAGCCAAAAAGATGCAGAGATACAGGTCTTCAAGACATTACTATACTCTGGCAAGAAAAAATGTTTAACTATTTTAATGCTGTTTTTATCTCCTTTCCACTTCCAGTATGTTAAAATGGTTATAATTTACAATCAGACAGCCTTGGCCCTCTTTTAAATGAAAATGTATTTTGTGAACACTAATGGGCATTTGCTGACCTAATCCTAAACTTTCGACAGCATAATTACTAAGGGTTAGCCAATGTCTGATTTAAAGACCTTGTAGCAGTAAATGTCTGTTTAATGACACTCTTATCAGGAATGTAAAATATTATTGAATCCTCTTGATTAATCGTTTTTCTTTGTACATGTATCACATATAATTCTGCCTTAAGACTTAAGCTGCCTTCAGCTGAATTAGTCAGATAATATATTATAAAACATACCCTGAAGAGTAGTACACATTACTAAGGATTTCTGACAATTTTAATTTTATTGGCTTTATTAATATAATAATATTGAACTTATATAGTTCCAAGAGTTTGCCCACTATTTTACAAAATAAAGGGAGACAATATAATTACAATACAATGCAAAACAAGAGAGTTAGGAGGGCCCTGTTCATGTGAGATTACAATTTACAAGGAGGAGGCAAGTGACACAAGGTAGTAACTTTTGATGCACTAGTAAATTGATTCTTCGATGTACTAGAGAACAACATCAAATTAGACATATAATTAACAACTATTGGTACCTACTTCAAGCTGATCCACAGGTATTATTGTATTATTGATCATACAGAGAAATAGATTGATTTGAGATGACCTTGTACATCACTTTGATCGAATGGGGGGACATGACGGATGCAAATTTTTTAGCACATGTACAGTAAATATGGCGGCTGCACTTACTGCTAATTTATATTGCTAGGAAATTATATATACTGCCAGAGGGTGAGACTCATTTAACCAAATATTTTAACTGTCAAGAATGTTGGTATCATATATTTAATGATATATGAATGTGGCAGCTACTATGTGGGAAAGACAAAAAGCCATTTTTGGCAACTTTTCTATGACCACATATCAGCTATCAAAGGAGGTGACATAATGTCACCTATTGGAAGACACGGAACTTGGAAAAACAACATAAATCCACGTTCTGTAAAATTTTTTGCTTTGGAAAGAATGCACCCTAACATACGAGGGGTGAATGGGACTGCCTTATTTTGCAAAGTGAGGATAGATGGATCTATCGTTTAGAATTACCTCACTCTCTGGCCTTAATAATGTATTGAGCTACAAACCTTTTTTATAGCTATATCAAATTAGTTGAGCTGTTGATCTTCTTCTAATTTCTTTTTTGTCTTGTTTCTGTTTTGGTATGGTTCTGTTTGTTTTTGTGGGATATTGTTAGCCCTTTGGGTAATATGTAAATTTTTTTCTAATTTTGGTGGTGATATATTAGACAGAGGATACCTTTTTTTATACAAGGTAAACGTTTATGTAATCTGTCTTGATGTATCTAATATATGTCCTATTCAAGTATAGTTAATTTCACTACTAATTCTTGGATAAGGACCATAGAAAGGTGTGAATACATTTGATTTCTCATTTTTCTGATACCTATACTGTATTGGAATGGCTGATTTCTTTTGGAAATATAGACATTACCTTATTCACAAATCACCTTATTTTTCATTATTGCAAACTTTAGTTGAGTGGGATGCAATACCCAACTTTGTTGAATAGATTTTGGTGTGTGGAAATATACCCTTGATAATATTTCCATTGATATAAACCAAATTTTTCTTTGTATCTTAAATGACCCAGGTTTTACCTTGTGCTGAATGTACAGTTCAAGGAAATGTGACGGAGAACCTCATCCATTGTTGGGTAATTAGGGTAAACAGACTGGACTGGAGTTAAACCTCAGTATTCAATAGCATATTGTCAGCTCAAGAAGTCTTGTTTGGTCATCACACACTTCCCAAGGTTTTGGGAGAGATAAGACAATGAGGATTTCCTCTCACCATTGTCACTTTCAGACCTCCTATATGCTCACCTGCAGACATCCAAATAGTGGTGTTTGACTCTCATTGTCTCTTAGACCAGTTTCTTCCACTCATTGTGTGTGTGGTAACTTTTTGGAAGGTCACTTGAAATTAACCGAGGATGTTAACCCATGACAGTCAGCTAGGATTCCCAATTTTGGGATAATATAAATTTTTTAATAAACAGTCCCAAAAGTCATCACATATCCCCCTTTTTTGAGATTCGAACACGTATAGATAGGTGTATGTATCACAAATCGTGAGTGTGACTTTTGATTAAAGTGACCGTTGATCTTTCCCGGAAACATCAAAGTTCTTCACTGATAAGTTAGCATTCTTAAGAGTCATTCAGATGGTGTGATTGGGTAAAAGATAATTGTACCAATGGTACTTTTGGAATTAAGTAGTCTTTTAATGATGAAATGGCAGCGGGCAATGCTGGGTTTATCTGTGAATTGAATTTGGGCGCTTCTCGGATGAACATTCCTGACGACAATTCTGGTTTTCTGATGAGGCCGGCCTGGCCTGGCGGGCACACCCACATCAGGGTCCATAGGATCCTCCGCATGACGGGTCTTTTGAGACGGTCTCGTAGGTGGGTTTCTTCCTCTGGACTGGCCCTTAGTGGTCTGGGACGATCGCTGGCAGTCTGGTCTTTCCCACAGGATATCAGGTAGCTACCTGAGCTTCCTTCTAGGGTTTGGTCATTGACACCTCCGATCGATGTTATGTATGAGATAACAGTTATACCCTCTGTATTTGATGTTTTAATATTTGTACTAATAAAATTAGATATTTTTACATACATGACATTGTGGTACCATTAAAAGTCCTATAGTTTCCTTTTTGTTAGGGCTGGTTTGTTTGGATATTATTGAATAAGAATGTAGGTACCAGACTACACATTTTATATTGCCAATGGTTTTGTATCTGAGTCGTTTCTCCCTTTACTTGTTTTTAGGGACACTGTCCCCTTCTGCAGTTGCATCAGCCAATCAGTGTCCTCCTCACGGCTTAATCCAGACCTAGCAAATATGGCTTCCCCCTGTACCTGAAGACACTCCAGAGCAGTGTTTCTCATCCTTTTTGCCTTCGGGGAACCATTGGCAACAGCTTTGAGATTTCTGCACAAATGCTCAATTCTGGGTCGAACATGAGATAAACACACATGAATTTCATCTTCAACTGAAATTAAATGATTTCGCTCCTTGCTCTTGATGCTTGTTAAACAGGAAAAAGCTTGCTCACACATGTAGGAAGTAGAAAACTGCAGCAACACATTTAAAGCATTTTTGTAAATGGCAGGATACTCTTTGGCTGAAATCCAGAATTTGTCCAAGGATACATCACCAAACCTTATCCTGAGGGTATGGTCAGACTGAAGATCACAAATTTCTTCCTGTTCTTTTAAACTCAGGTTCTCTGACTGAACAGAAGACTCGGAGAAAGGGCTCCTCACCCAGTCATACATTTATGTTGAAAGAGAAGGAAAATAACATTCAGTTTTGCTCTGCAGTACATCCAAGTGGCTTTCAACTAGACTTGAAACTTGCTGGTTTCCTTCCTCACTTCCAAGGCCAAGCAACATAGGAAACATCTCCAGATTTTCTTTAACAATATGGCTTTTCCAAAGATTCAATTTTCTTTTAAATCCAAGTACCTTGACCAGAACATAGCTCCGTGAGGCTGCCTGTATTGGAAAGCTGCAAAGACCTTGCCCTCATGGACTAAATTCAAAGGTCCCGTGAAGAAGGCAGGCATCCTGGGAAACCTGTGCGGTCCTTGCCGGGTCCAAGATGCGGGTCGTGACGGCTGCAGGCCTGGGCTGGAGGAGCCAGGTGTCGGGGAGCGTGTGCCGGAGCCCAGACGGAACAGGAACTGAGCCCGGGGTGGACTGGTGGGCTTGCAGCACGTGGGAAACCTGAAGAACCCGGGGATCAGTGAGCAGAAGGTGGTGGCCAATGAGGAGCACTGGGGTGATCAAGGGACCAGTGACCGATCAGCCATGTTAAAGCTCCTGGATGCCCGTGTGTTGGGAGAGTGGGGTTCGGAGGACAAGGAGGGGGTCAAGCACAGAAGGAGTCTCCCCCCTATTCCCCATCCTACACCCAGGGCAACTTCCTTGGGAGTCTGGGGTCCCTGTAATTATCCACAGGGATTCACCCAAAGGCCCCCCCCCCACAGAATCCAGGAAATAAGGATCAGAGACTCTGTAGAGTATTGGAGAATGCAGTCCCTGCACCATGGAGCTCAGTCGGGAATGGTGAGTAGCCATGTCTCATGGCTGCACATTTAAAGTAAATTTTAAAACACAGGCCCGGCTGTGATGGGGGGGAGGGATAGGGGGAATTTCAATGCAGCCGGGTGCCTGGGGGCCAAACGTGGTCAAACTCCAATAAACCAGTGTTACCAACTAGGGATCGGGGTGGGCGTGCGTGTTTCAAGTCTCACACCAAAATAGGAATCACGAGTGGAAATATTCCACGACAGATTCCAGGGCAACTTGTAGGCCATGGTGGTTTTAGGGGTAAGATTAATAGGGTGAAGGGAGGGTGGGAAGGGGAGGTGTGGGCAGATGGACAGAGGGTGGGGGGGGGGGAGGATGGTGGGGGGTTGTTGTAGGTTGGGGGGAGAATGTCCATGTCTTAGGTGGCCTATAGTTATGTTTCCTCTTGGGGAAATCTGGTAGAGCAGTGAAATAGCTTTAGAAATAAGCCTGATTAAGTTTACGACCTATAACATGAAAGGATTAAACTCCCCGTCAAAAAGACACAAGATACTTAGGGAATTCTACCAATATTCCATAGATGTAGTGTCTTTACAAGAGACACACATAACCCATGATACAAATGTTAAGCTAAATGCAAAGTATTATCCACTGTGATACTAAGCTTACTCACTTATAAAAAGGGCTAAAGGAGTAGCAATTGGGTTTTAAAAAAATATCAGTTTCACCTTGGAGAGGAGATTGGAGGACCCAGAGGGTAGGTTTTTATTCCTGAGGGGAAAATAACAAGGATTAACTTATCTGCATCTATCTCTGCAAGGGCACAAATTCTACTTTTTTTTTCTATGTGCATAGGCACAGTACAATGTGGAGGTCATCAGGGCACAGTACAATGTGGAGGACATCGGGGCACAGTACAATGTGGAGGACATCGGGGCACAGTACAATGTGGAGGACATCGGGGCACAGTACAATGTGGAGGACATCGGGGCACAGTACAATGTGGAGGACATCGGGGCACAGTACAATGCGGAGGTCATCGGGGCACAGTACAATGTGGAGGTCATCAGGGCACAGTACAATGAGGAGGTCATCAGGGCACAGTACAATGTGGAAGTCATCAGGGCACAGTACAATGTGGAGGTCATCAGGGCACAGTACAATGTGTGTCCTATTCACAGCACAACAATGGTATCATGTTTTCTGCACAGAGATCTGCAACACATATGCAGTTTTCTGATTAAAAAAGCAAGAAAAAAATAAAAGCAGTGTTATAGTGTGAACAGGGCACATAGAAGACAAATGAGTTGATTTACTAAAACTGGAGAGTGAAAAATTTGGTGCAGCTCTGCACTGAGACCAATCAGCTTTCAGGTTTTTTCTCAAAACGTAATTGAACAAGCTGAAGGTAGAAACTGATTGGCTACCATGCACAGCTGCACCAGATTTTGCACTCTCCAGTTTTACTAAACCAACCTCAAAGTGTCATTGCATTGAGCAATCCCCCCCACTGTGTAGCATAGTGCTTACAAAAGGTTCTTGCTGTTCCATCAACTGTGTGCGCTCGTGGTTTGGAAGTACTGCTTCCTGTAGATAGGTTTCAGCCAAGTCTTGAAGCTGCAGTGTCGTCCTCTGCTTTGTAACACAGTCAGCCCTGCTGAAAGTAAAAGTTGGGCTATGTTGGTAAAGTCACAGGGAGTCACCAAGGCAGAGCATAGGGGGTCAGTACAGTGCAGAAAAGGTTTCCCCATAGTAGTACTTACAAGAGTTCTTGTTGTTCCGTCAACTGTGTGCACTTCTGGTTTGGAACTACTCTTTCCCATAGGTAGATTTCAGCCAAGTCCTGATGTTGCAGTGTCATCACATTTTGTAACACAATCAGCCCTGCAGAATGTGGTGGAACATTGGTCATGTTCAAAGGACAGAAGGCACAGTGCAGTGGGGAGGTCACCAGGGCACAGTACAATGTGGAGAGGTGGGTATTGTTGAGGGTGGAGAAGTGGCGGGGAGGGTATTGTTGAGGGTGGAGTGGTGGGGAGGGTATTGTTGAGGTTGGAGAGAGGCAGAAAAGGGGGTAATTGAAGTTGGAGAGGGTATAGATCACAATCACTGGCCTGCACTACAACATCCAGCAGCCCCACCCCCTCCAAGAAGTTCTGCAGCAGCCAAAGGAAAGGAAAGTTGTCAGAAGAGGGGGTAGGAGAGGAGCATGGCTCAGGGAAGGACACACTTTGTAGAACCTAGTTATCCAGCAGCTGCCCACAGAGGAGCCCAGGGAGGGGGGGGGGGGCACAGCATGTCTCCAAGGAAGAATGCACTCCTTAGCTCAGAGGGAGGACAGGGCCAGTCTGGGAGGGGACACTGCATGGAGTCTAGACACTCAGCCAATGGCATGTACAAAAGTTCCAAAATGGCAAAATGCACTTATCAATGCAGGCTGAATGGGTTCAAGATGGACCTGATGGACCTGCCAGCCCTCAAGCTCTTACGTCCCAATCCAGCCATTGGCCATGTGCTCCGATGGTTCTCTGCCCCTCCTGCAGTCTGCATTACTGCAGCTATAGGACTCTGGCTGTGCTGTGGCAAATGCAGAGTGCAGGGGGGACAGAGAGGTGCTGGAGCACACTGCACAGTGCATGGGGGAGGCAGACAGCCTCTAGCTCTGGTTGGAGCTCACCTTCCAATTGAGCCACGTGTTCCTGCTCAGTCAGCGCTGTCATATACAAGCCACCTCCTTCTTCAGCTCCCGCTCTCTGCACTCCTTTCTGTTCCAGCCCCTGACTTTATAGGAGCTGGAACTATAGAGGAATCATTCATGCATGCTGACAATACTAACTGTCAGAGCTCCTTATGCACAGCATTGAAAATACATTTGGGTGTATACATTCGCCATAATGTAGATTTGCCACAAAATCCCTGAGGACTTCTTGTGGAACCCGGTTGAGAAACACTGCTCCAGAGATTAGCATTGCAAAGTGGTATCTTTAAAGATGGCTGCTGTACTTCTGCATTAATGAATATTCAGTTTAACCCTGTCCACACTGCAGAAGGATAATACATCAGCAACAAAGGAAGAAGTTCCATAGCAGTTATCATCTACAGTCCAGGTTATATAGGTAATCTCTACAGGAGCCTGGAGTTGTCAGAAAATTGTCTAAAAAAATTTTAATTATTATTAATCACTTGCCCTCCAGAGGATCAGGCCATTTTTTGCGATATGGCTCTGTGTTAAATTGCGTGGTCATGTAATGCTGCACCCATATGAAATTTACTTCCTTTTTTCCCCACAAATAGAGTTTTTTTTGTGCTATAAATAACAAAAACCCGACAATTTTGAGAAAAAATACAATATTTTTAACTTTTTGCTATTAAATGTGTCTAGTAAAAAAAATTTAAAAAATCTAATTTTGGCATAAATTTAGGCCAAAATGTGTTCTGCTACATGTCTTTGCTAAAAAAAAAAAATCCCAATATGTGTAAAGTAAGTGGTTTATGTGAAAGTTATTGCATTTACAAATGGTGATATATATACTGGAAATTTTTAATTTGTACTAGCAATGGTGGCGATCAGCAACTTATAGCGGGACTGCAGCAGGCATTCTGACACTGGGGGGAACTGACTTGGTGTTACTGACATCCCCAGTGACACCAATACAGTGATCAGTGCTAATAAAAAGAACTGACACTGTACTAATGGCACTGGGCAGGAAGGGGTTAGCATGTGGGGCAATCAAAGGGTTAAGTGTGCTGTTTTACTATGAGGCTGTGTGTCACTGCAAGTATACTGCTTTGTATAGCTTTGCTATGCAGAGTCATACAAAGCAGTGTGCAGGAGCTGACAGGGGAGAGATCTGTGTTTTATACTCAGGTCTCTCCCCCATCAGAGATACTCTGCGATCACTGGGTGCCGGCCAGAAATCATCGTCTGGGACTCAATGATTCACAGCTGAGGCCGCGATTTTGCGCACCCGTTTGACCCTGTAGAAATATTTCTGCTATAGGGTGGCGCAGAAGCAGTTAATTTAAAGGATAAGCCTACCTTTCATAACAATTGACATGTTACACCCATATTCAGATAAACTGACAGGTCTGCAGGAGACCTGCTTGGCACCAGTAATCTGCTGATCACTGGTGCAATGGTTTACAGGCTCCTGCAACAAAAAATAATAAATGCACAATTTTTTTCCATGCAAAAAACATGTGCATTTATTATTTTTTAGCAAAAGGTGAACTTATCATTTAAATATTTCTACAATAGTTTTGCAGTATGTATCTCGAAATTCCCTATTAAGATATAAACATGTTACTTTTCATCATATGGTTTGTTGAAATTTAATCTTTATAAAAGCTTGCTTTAAAAGCAAATTAGCAGAGGTAGCAACTGCTTCTGGGTCCATTGCCTGGGAAGTTAAAATCCTGTTCACTGCCTCCTGGTTCATCAGTACCAGTACAAACTTTCTAGTTTGCATTGAGATTGAAAAGCTTGTTAAGATCCAACATGCAGACACTGAAGTTAGTAAATTTACATAAAAAATCTTACTGAATAGGAGCAAAAATCAGTCTAACCAGTAGCTAATACACACTGCATCCCCTTTGGATCCCTGGTCTAAGTGAAAAATGCCACAGCTGATCCTGCCATAACAGAAGGAGCAAAAAAATGCTTCACTTGGAAAAGGTGCTCTGAAGTAACATCTTACCCGCCTTTACATAAAGTTACCTTTCATGGTCAGCTTGCCTTGGATCCTCAGACTAGTGAAAGGATGAGAAGTATCTGACTTTAAAGATATTCTTTAGAATGTATTGGCTAGGTCTGGCTGCTAATATCTCATATTATCCAGGCTCAAGGGTGTATGCAGACACTCTCAGAGCCAAGGACCCCTGGATTGTTGGGTGTCCAGGTTGGATGACTGTCCAGAACTTGCCCCATATGCAAACCAGCTGCTTGCCTGCCATGTGACAAGTGTGCTTTCATAAAGAGCATTCCGTGCAGTGGGAGAGATAAAATAATCTGCCTGTTCCCTGACACAGCTGACCAGCTAATTTTCATAAAAATTAACCAGTCCTGGATCAGCTGGAATGCAAAACCCCTACAGCTGCTGCTAATGAAAATATTTTTTCTTTGCATCTGACCCCCAAAGCATTATTATACTTTACAGCACTGTCATCTTCTGTCACTGTTGCGGACCTGTCACAATTTCCATCTCTTTCCACCATTACCATATACTGTCACTATTATCATCTTCTTCTATCACTACTGGCATGACAAAGTAACCATGTCCATTGGTTTGGACCATTCTACCATTGCTGGCCTTTTAGCATTACCCTCTAATGCTGCTTCTATTGCCCTATTCCAGTGCATCACAGTACCACACAAAGTTTCCACAACTGACCACCAGCTGCAAAATTCATAATGTTTCTGCAACTGGTCCCCATCTGCAAAACCTGCTCTGCAGGGTCAGTCCTTCCTTTGTGGTGTATCCTAAAGATCAGGCACTGGTCCTCAGCTGTAAAATGTATAGTCTTTGCCTAGAGGGTAAATCATGCTTTGTATCACTTAGTTTTCAGCCTATGCTACTGCTCTGGAAATCAATATTTGTGGCTATTGTCTTTCTGCAATAATATACTTCGACTGTCATTTCCTCATTAAAACCTGTGTGGTCTCTCCCCATTACACTGAAACCCAATAAAAGTGCTTAAATGCCTTACATAGTCAGTAAAATATTTAGCTGATTTTTGTTTTTGTTGAAATAAGACACTCTAATGTTGATGCTTGAATTAAATTCTTCCTGGTATATCTCCTGTTCAAAGCATTAATTCTTTTTCAACTACTGTGTATAGAGTTAGTAAAATATTGAGCAGTCTTTTCTGTGAAAAAAATCCTGTTCAGAATGCAGCCTACCAAAAGTGCTTAAATACTTTGCATTGTTTTGTTCCTTCCATGCTAATTGGGAATGTGGTTTAGTTAATGGGGCAATTCAACCTAGATTTGATTTGTGGACTATTCATTGTAGATTACGGAAATTGCAAACTTTAATCCAAGCCATTTTGAAGTTCACAGTAGGCAAATCTTGAAAATCAATTCTGGCCCTTTTTCCATGGCGAGTCATACGAATATATATTTTTCAAGGTAAAAGGAAGGAATGTTATACAGTCGCCACTTACATTCTTTAACCTCCCTGGCGGTATGATTATTTCAGATTTTTGGTGCTGAAAGCGGTACCATTTTTTTGCATGGAAATATGTATTTTTTTTATTGTAGGCTGTAATTTTTAGGAAAAACTCACTGAAATCTGTCCGAACAAGAGTCTAGTAAACATCCCGGGTATGATAAAATTTGAAACACAAAATCATAAATTATAATTTAATAAATAATCATAAAAATAATATAAAAATAATAAAAAATTTAATTCAATAATATAATCAAACCAAAAACACTGAAATGTGAAATAGAGCGCCAAGTTCGCACATTGCTGAGCTCAGTCGCAAAATCGTTTTCAGTTTCTGATGACGAATTTCCCCCACGAATCATTATCACTCAATTCTGTAAGCGGTTCTGATTTACTATCGCTGTTCTCTAGCTGATCTAAACCGCTTTTGACCTAAAGGGACACTTTTTGGATGCATGGACATTTCTCAGTTTCCAGGCAGAAAGAACAGACAAAATGCAGGCAGGGTGCAGGACAAAGCACTAGGGACAATATGTATGTGAAATAGGTTGAAACAGCAATGTTTTACAGTGTAAAATGAAAAAAAAAAAAAATGACATTTTTTAAAATTTTTAAATTTCCCGCCGCCGGCGGCGGCGGCGCCCGTACGTCCCGACGTCACAGGGACAGGACACAGAAGCCGGATGCCGGCATCGGCCGGAGGAGATGGCCGGGGACGCTGCAGGGGACACATCGTGGGAGCGCAGGGTAAGGTAAGTGAAGAACACATGCCGGAGCAGCGCCGCATGGTATTCCCGAGTGTAGCTCGGGGTTACCGCTTTTGGTACTGAAATGTTACCCCGAGCTACACTCGGGAATACCGCCAAGGAGGTTAAACAACCTATTATTGGCCTCATTTACTAAATCAAAATCTCTTGCAGCTTTTCAGGCCACAAAAACTATACAATGTATATTTTGTGCAGTAAAAACAAATATTGTGCTATCTCAGTTTCAACAATCTGCTGTAGGCAGCATTTACTCACCTCATACAACTTCTAAGGCCAAAAAACACTAAGTGTATATTTTCCACTGTATAAATGAAGGGATATTGTACATAGGGCATAGATAGTAATTAAACACCATGCTGTTGGCTGCATTTGCAAAATCACATACAAATCACATGCAAAATTAGCATCAGAGGCGAAAAACACAAATTATTATTATTATTAGAGATGAGCGAATTATTCAAAAATTCGATTTGACTGATTCGGCGAATTCGTGAAAAAATTTCGATACGAGTCGAATATATTCGCTGCGAATTTAACTTATAAAAGGGTGTTTCTAGGCTTCAGAGAGCCTTTATATTAGTGCAGAACACTGTACCTTTAATTTAAATGCCCTTGGAGTCTGCTGGGGAAGAGAAATAATACTGACAGTCAGTATGACATGCAGATGAGTGCCGTCGATCTTAGAATCACCGCACACTTCACTCATTTGGGCAGTCACGGGGCCAAAACCAGAGTGTGGAGCCACAGTGTGGCGGTGGAGGCAGCAGCAATGGGAGGCCATACAGCACCCTATGACAAAAATGGAAACCACCAGCAGTGTGAGGAGACCTGAAAGTGGCACATGGCAGAGTGTGGCGATGGAGACAGCAGCAATGGGAGGCCGTACAGGGACCCATGACACACTCTGGACCTGGCAGCAGCATGAGGAGGCGGTACAGGGGCCCATGACAGATTACGGGCCTGGCAGCAGCATGAGGAGTAGGTACGGGGGCCCATGGCAGATTACGGGCCTGGCAGCAGCAATGGGAGGCCGTACAGGGACCCATGACACACTCTGGACCTGGCAGCAGCATGAGGAGGCGGTACAGGGGCCCATGACAGATTACGGGCCTGGCAGCAGCATGAGGAGTCGGTACGGGGGCCCATGACACACTCTGGACCTGGCAGCAGCATGAGGAGGCGGTACAGGGGCGCATGACAGATTACGAGCCTGGCAGCAGCAACTTGGACAGGAGGACGTTCAGCTTCTGCACCGTCGGGTGCGTGCTCGCAAACTGTTGTCTCTTGGAAACGGATTCCAAGAAAGACTGCTGACGGAATCCGTGAAGAGGAGCAGCAGGAGAAGGAGCATCTGAACGAGCGGAATATGCCAACAAGCGACAACAGGGGCCCATGACAGATTACGGGCCTGGCAGCAGCAATGGGAGGCCCGTAATCTGCCAGCAAGCCTATGACAAAAAATGGAACACACCAGCAGTGTGTGAGGAGACCTGAAAGTGGCACATGGCAGAGTGTGGCGATGGAGACAGCAGCAATGGGAGGCGGTTCAAGGGCCCGTGACAGATTACGGGCCTGGAAGCAGCAATGGGAGGCCCGTAATCTGCCAGCACCCTATGACAAAAAATGGAACACACCAGCAGTGTGAGGAGACCTGAAAGTGGCACATGGCATGAGACACTGTGGACCTGGCAGCAGCATGAGGAGGTGGTACAGGGGCCCATGGCAGATTACGGGCCTGGCAGCAGCAATGGGAGGCCCGTAATCTGCCAGCACCCTATGACAAAAAATGGAACACACCAGCAGTGTGAGGAGACCTGAAAGTGGCACATGGCAGAGTGTGGCGATGGAGACAGCAGCAATGGGAGGCGGTTCAAGGGCCCGTGACAGATTACGGGCCTGGAAGCAGCAATGGGAGGCCCGTAATCTGCCAGCACCCTATGACAAAAAATGTAACACACCAGCAGTGTGAGGAGACCTGAAAGTGGCACATGGCAGAGTGTGGCGATGGAGACAGCAGCAATGGGAGGCCGTACAGGGACCCATGAGAGACTCTGGACCTGGCAGCAGCATGAGGAGGCGGTACAGGGGCCCATGGCAGATTAGGGGCCTGGCAGCAGCAATGGGAGGCCCATAATCTGCCAGCACCCTATGACAAAAAATGGAACACACCAGCAGTGTGAGGAGACCTGAAAGTGGCACATGGCATGAGACACTGTGGACCTGGCAGCAGCACGAGGAGGCGGTACAGGGGCCCATGGCAGATTAGGGGCCTGGCAGCAGCTATGGGAGGCCCGTAATCTGCCAGCACCCTATGACAAAAAATGGAACACACCAGCAGTGTGTGAGGAGACCTGAAAGTGGCACATGGCAGAGTGTGGCGATGGAGACAGCAGCAATGGGAGGCCGTACAGGGACCCATGAGAGACTCTGGACCTGGCAGCAGCATGAGGAGGCGGTACAGGGGCCCATGGCAGATTAGGGGCCTGGCAGCAGCAATGGGAGGCCCGTAATCTGCCAGCACCCTATGACAAAAAATGGAACACACCAGCAGTGTGAGGAGACCTGAAAGTGGCACATGGCATGAGACACTGTGGACCTGGCAGCAGCATGAGGAGGCGGTACAGGGGCCCATGGCAGATTAGGGGCCTGGCAGCAGCAATGGGAGGCCCATAATCTGCCAGCACCCTATGACAAAAAATGGAACACACCAGCAGTGTGAGGAGACCTGAAAGTGGCACATGGCATGAGACACTGTGGACCTGGCAGCAGCATGAGGAGGCGGTACAGGGGCCCATGGCAGATTAGGGGCCTGGCAGCAGCAATGGGAGGCCCGTAATCTGCCAGCACCCTATGACAAAAAATGGAATACACCAGCAGTGTGAGGAGACCTGAAAGTGGCACATGGCATGAGACACTGTGGACCTGGCAGCAGCATGAGGAGGCGGTACAGGGGCCCATGGCAGATTAGGGGCCTGGCAGCAGCTATGGGAGGCTCGTAATCTGCCAGCACCCTATGACAAAAAATGGAACACACCAGCAGTGTGTGAGGAGACCTGAAAGTGGCACATGGCAGAGTGTGGCGATGGAGACAGCAGCAATGGGAGGCCGTACAGGGACCCATGAGAGACTCTGGACCTGGCAGCAGCATGAGGAGGCGGTACAGGGGCCCATGGCAGATTAGGGGCCTGGCAGCAGCAATGGGAGGCCCGTAATCTGCCAGCACCCTATGACAAAAAATGGAACACACCAGCAGTGTGAGGAGACCTGAAAGTGGCACATGGCATGAGACACTGTGGACCTGGCAGCAGCATGAGGAGGCGGTACAGGGGTCCATGGCAGATTAGGGGCCTGGCAGCAGCAATGGGAGGCCCGTAATCTGCCAGCACCCTATGACAAAAAATGGAACACACCAGCAGTGTGAGGAGACCTGAAAGTGGCACATGTTTGGGGCATGATTCATGGCGGATTTAGTCAGTTGTGTCAGGAACTGGTGGTTTGAAATTCAGACTAATCCACGCCTGATTCATTTTCACAAACGTGAGTCTCTCCACACTTTGGGTGGACAGTCGTGTCCTCCGCGGAGTTACAATACCTCCTGCCGCACTAAACATGCGCTCCGATGCCACGCTACTGGCCGGGCATGACAGCCTTTCAAGGGCAAATTCAGCTAGTTGGGGCCAAAGGTCAAGTTTCGTTGCCCAGTAGTCAAGGGGATTGTCTACCTCGGTTGGCAGGGTGCTGTCCAAGTAGGCCCAAGCCTGTTGTTTGAGGTCCTGCTCCAGGTCCACCTGATGCTGCTGCTGCTGCGGCTGGTTAGTAGTTTCCTCACTGCGCTGGTGAAGAAAGCTACTCATCATCGACTGCAGACTGAGGCAGCCGCTGCTGGTGGAGCTGCCACTGCTCCTACCACCCCACCCCTCCCCTGCTGCCATGGCAGCGGAACGCAAGCGCACAGGGCCCACAGTGTCTGAGGATGGACGTTGGCGCACAAAGGCAGAGACCAACTGACTACATAGGTGGTTTTTATAGTACGTTATTTTGGCCTCCCTCTCAGCAGGTGTGAAAAAGGCCACCATTTTTGAACAGTAGCGAGGGTCCAACAAGGTGGACAGCCAAAAGTCATCCCTCTGTCTGATGGTTATTATTCGGCTGTCGCTACGCAAGCAAGCGAGCATGCTATGGGCCATTTGTGCCAAGGAATGCGAGGGACTCCCTGCCTCCATCTCCACAGCATACTGCCACGGTGCGTCTGGGTCCTCTGTCTCCTCCTCCTCCTCTACCAGATGCTCCTGCTCCTCCACTCCTGTCCGCTGAGTGGAAAAACCACCCATTTCACTCAATAATTCCTGAGCACAAATGTCCTCCTCTACCTCCTCCTCTTCTTCCTGTCCTGCCCCCACAGGGGTCATGTGGCGTTGAGATCTGTGCGCCACGTCTACCGCACCCTGACCAGCCATTGTTAACAGCATTTGTTCCGGGACGTGCAACAGAGGAATGACGTCGTTCATCCCATAGTCCTGCCGACTCACGAATAGCGTGGCCTCCTCAAAGGGCCTGAGCAAGCGGCAGGTGTCACGCATGAGCTGCCAATGGCTGACATCGAAGTTACACAGGGGAGTACCTTTATCCGCTTGTAACATCAGGAAATCGGTTATGGCCTTTCGCTGTTCGTAAAGGCGGTCTAACATGTGTAGGGTTGAATTCCACCTTGTTGCAACGTCGCAGATCAGGCGATGCTGTGCAATTCCGTTCTGCCGCTGCAGCTCAAGGAGGGTGTGCTTTGCGGTGTAGGAATGGCTGAAATGCATGCAAAGTTTACGTGACATTTTAAGGATGTCTTGCAGTGGGATGGTGAATTTTTGGAACCGCTTGACAACCAGATTGAACACGTGAGCCATGCATGGCGCATGGCACAACCTTCCTTGACGCAGAGCAGACACCATGTTTTTTCCGTTGTCGGTCAACATGGTTCCGATTTTCAGTTTGTGTGGAGACAGCCATCTGTCGATTTCTCTGTTCATTACACTGAGAAGTTCCTCCCCTGTGTGACTACGTTCGCCAAGGCATACCAGGTGCAGCACAGCGTGACACCGTTGCGCCCTGCACATGTGATATGCCGGTCGGGTAATGGGACTTGGCACGGGGGTGGCGGCTGAGGACACGGCGGAAGAAGAGGTGGTAGAGGCGGACATCTTTGCCAGACCAAGGACGTGCAAACGTGGAGGCAAAAGCGGCGTGACCTGTCCAAGTTGCTGGTGCGGCTGTGACGGCACCACGTTCACCCAGTGGGCCGTAAATGACATGTACTGTCCCTGACCGTAGTTACAGCTCCACACGTCGGCGCTGCCGTGCACTTTGGCAGAGACCGACATGCTCAAAGACTGGCCCACCATCTCTTCTACATGTGAATGCAGGGCTGGCACTGCCTTTTTGGTGAAGAAATGACGGCTTGGCACTCTCCACCGTGGCGCGGCACAAGCCATCATTTCTCGGAAAGGTGCTGAGTCCACCACTTGGAAAGGGAGGGACTGCAGCACCAGCAACTTGGACAGGAGGACGTTCAGCTTTTGCACCGTCGGGTGCGTGCTCGCAAACTGTTGTCTCTTGGAAACGGATTCCAAGAAAGACTGCTGACGGAATCCGTGAAGAGGAGTAGCAGGAGAAGGAGCATCTAAACGAGCGGAAGATGCCAACGAGCGACAACTCCCCTCAGCAGAGGTGTTGGAGCCTTGACTGGCTGATAGAGGGCGATTGACGTCGGGTGACGGAGCAAGTAACGGAGCGGGTGATGGAGCGGGGGCTGGGGCAGGCAGAACCGCCGTATCTTTATCACGGTTTTCCCAGGCCACCAAATGGCGACGCTGCATATGCTGACGCAACGCTGTAGTCCCAACATGGGCCCCCTGGCCACGCTTGACTTTCTGGCCACATAGTCGACATACGGCTACGTTTACTTCCTCGGGTGGCTTGACAAAAAATTGCCACACCGCCGAGTAGGAAACTTTGCCCCCGATACTCCTCACTGGCTGGCTGCTGCTTCCTCCGTGCACACCGGCACCACTACTGGCCGTGGTGGCAGGCTGCAGTGGATCTGGTGCTGTACTCCGTGGCCGTTTGCCTCCACTGACACTGCTGCGACCCTGCTGCCTCCTGGGCAACCCACCGACTGTTTTGCTCGCTGCCAAGCTGCCACCCTCTTCTCCTGATGATGCGGAAGCAATAGCCTGATGACGACGAGGCTGCCAAGTGCGATCAGCCTCATCATCATCAATTAGGGTCTCCGCCTCACTACTAGCCCCCTCGGCTGCGTGTGGGTCAGGAGACAGACCTGTCTCTAGACCGGCTACCGAGCCACTCTCCTCGCCAGTACTTCTTCGCCTGGCTGCTGAAGAGGCGGATGTCTCCCCCCGTTCCTGACCGCCCTCTGTTAGCTCTTCCTCACTGTACAGTGGGGCTGAGCCCACAGCATGCGATACTTCGCTTGGTGAGGGAACACCAAAGGACAGGGGCAGGTAGAGGACACGTGATTTCAGTGGGCTTGCTCCCGGGCCATGCCAACTAACGGTTGTGTCTGACGTACCCACCGACCGTTGGCTGTAGGTGTCAGAGGTGACCTGGGAAGAGGAAGACGACCAAGCCAACCAATCGATGACGGCAGGGTTGTCGGTGGAGACACGACCGCTGGATGACACCGGGAGCACTGGCCTCTGGCTGCGACTAGTGCTGCCTCGACCCCTTCCTCTGCTGCCACGTCTGCTCGCTCCTAAAACATTGCCTCCTCTGCCACTCCTCTGCATGTTGTCTGACATACTCTTTAATTAAACGATTCTGTGTCCCTGAGTAACAATTCTGTGTCTGTCCCTGAGTAACAATTCTGTGTCCCTGAGTAACAATTCTGTGTCCCTCAGTAACAATTCTGTGTCCCTCAGTAACAATTCTGTGTCCCTGAGTAACAATTCTGTGTCCCTGAGTTACAATTCTGTGTCCCTCAGTAACAATTCTGTGTCCCTCAGTAACAATTCTGTGTCTGTCCCTGAGTAACAATTCTGTGTCTGTCGCTGAGTAACAATTCTGTGTCCCTCAGTAACAATTCTTTGTCCCTCAGTAACAATTCTGTGTCCCTCAGTAACAATTCTGTGTCTGTCCCTGAGTAACAATTCTGTGTCTGTCCCTGAGTAACAATTCTGTGTCTGTCCCTGAGTAACAATTCTGTGTCCCTCAGTAACAATTCTGTGTCCCTGAGTAACAATTCTGTGTCCCTCAGTAACAATTCTGTGTCCCTCAGTAACAATTCTGTGTCCCTGAGTAACAATTCTGTGTCCCTGAGTAACAATTCTGTGTCCCTCAGTAACAATTCTGTGTCCCTCAGTAACAATTCTGTGTTTGTCCCTGAGTAACAATTCTGTGTCTGTCGCTGAGTAACAATTCTGTGTCCCTCAGTAACAATTCTGTGTCCCTCAGTAACAATTCTGTGTCCCTCAGTAACAATTCTGTGTCTGTCCCTGAGTAACAATTCTGTGTCTGTCCCTGAGTAACAATTCTGTGTCCCTCAGTAACAATTCTGTGTCCCTCAGTAACAATTCTGTGTCCCTCAGTAACAATTCTGTGTCCCTGAGTAACAATTCTGTGTCCCTCAGTAACAATTCTGTGTCCCTCAGTAACAATTCTGTGTCCCTCAGTAACAATTCTGTGTCTGTCCCTGAGTAACAATTCTGTGTCTGTCCCTGAGTAACAATTCTGTGTCCCTAAGTAACGTATCTGTGGCCCTAAGTAATGGTTCTGTGGCCCTCAGTAACAAATCTGTGTCCCTCAGTAACAATTCTGTGTCTGTCCCTAAGTAACAATTCTGTGGCACTAAGTAACGTTTCTGTGGCCCTAAGTAACGATTCTGTGGCCCTAAGTAACGTTTCTGTAGCCCTAAGTAACGGTTCTGTGGTCCTCAGTAACAATTCTGTATCCCTCAGTAACAATACTGTGTTTGTCCCTGAGTAACAATTCTGTGTCTGTCGCTGAGTAACAATTCTGTGTCCCTCAGTAACAATTCTGTGTCCCTCAGTAACAATTCTGTGTCCCTCAGTAACAATTCTGTGTCTGTCCCTGAGTAACAATTCTGTGTCTGTCCCTGAGTAACAATTCTGTGTCCCTCAGTAACAATTCTGTGTCCCTCAGTAACAATTCTGTGTCCCTGAGTAACAATTCTGTGTCCCTGAGTAAAAATTCTGTGTCCCTCAGTAACAATTCTGTGTCCCTCAGTAACAATTCTGTGTCCCTCAGTAACAATTCTGTGTCTGTCCCTGAGTAACAATTCTGTGTCTGTCCCTGAGTAACAATTCTGTGTCCCTAAGTAACGTTTCTGTGGCCCTAAGTAATGGTTCTGTGGCCCTCAGTAACAAATCTGTGTCCCTCAGTAACAATTCTGTGTCTGTCCCTAAGTAACAATTCTGTGGCACTAAGTAATGTTTCTGTGGCCCTAAGTAACGTTTCTGTGGCCCTAAGTAATGATTCTGTGGCCCTAAGTAACGTTTCTGTGGCCCTAAGTAACGTTTCTGTGGCCCTAAGTAACGGTTCTGTGTCCCTCAGTAACAATTCTGTATCCCTCAGTAACAATTCTGTGTCTGTCCCTGAGTAACAATTCTGTGTCCCTAAGTAACGTTTCTGTGGCCCTAAGTAACGGTTCTGTGGCCCTCAGTAACAATTCTGTGTCCCTCAGTAACAATTCTGTGTCTGTCCCTAAGTAACAATTCTGTGGCCCTAAGTAACGTTTCTGTGGCCGTAAGTAACGTTTCTGTGGCCCTAAGTAACGATTCTGTGGCCCTAAGTAACGTTTCTGTGGCCCTAAGTAACGTTTCTGTGGCCCTAAGTAATGTTTCTGTGGCCCTAAGTAACGATTCTGTGGCCCTAAGTAACGTTTCTGTGGCCCTAAGTAACGTTTCTGTGTCCCTAACTAACGTTTCTGTGTCCCTAAGTAACGTTTCTGTGTCCCTAACTCTCTCCCTGAATACAGCCAGGTCTGCCTCTGTTGAATGACTGGAGGCAAATGGAGAATTCTAAAATGGCCGCCATTTATAGCTCGACCATTACACAGTGCTGGCTGGCTGGCTGCTGATTGGCTAATGCGATCACATGTCATGAATGAATGCATTATGGGTCAGCGTGCCTTGTCTGCGCGCCTTCCCAGACATCCCCGCTCCGTCGCCGCACATGTCGCCGCCATTTTAGGAAAAATTTCGATTCGCGCATCCGAAGTCTGCTAATTTTCGGATTCGAAATTTTCCTAATATTCGAAACGAATTCCACTTCGCCTACTTCGATTCGCTCATCTCTAATTATTATTATACAGTATTTATAAAGCTCCAATAGTTCGCTCAGCGCTGTACATTACAAAGGGGGACAGAACATGTGACAGAACAATACCAATACAATGCAAAACATGAGGGGATCGAGGGCCCTGCTCTTTCAAGCTTACAATCTAGGAGGGAGGGGATGGTGGCACAGGAGGAGATAGCTGTGGGGGATGGAGTGGTGGGAAGAGTGGAGGAGGTCGGTCAAGTTAGCAGGGGGTGGGGTAGGCTTCACTGAAGAGATGGGTTTTCAGGGTGAACCTAAAGGAGAGGAGAGTAGGTGATAATCTGATGGGTTGGGGCAGGGAGTTCCAGAGGATGGGTGACACCCTGGAGAAGTCCTGGAGGCGGGCATGGGAGGAGGAGACCAGGGAACTAGAGAGAAGGAGGTCTTGTGAGGAGCGGAGTGTGCGTGCTGGGCATATATAGTTTTCATTGTATAAACAAAGAAATATTGTACAGACTGCATAGTATTTCAACAATCTGTTGTAGGCTCCATTTGAAAAATCACATATCACATGCAACTTTTGAGGCAAAAAAAGTATAAAGTGTATATTGTCACTATAACAATTAAGGAATATTGTACAGACTGCATGAACGGTATTTCAGAAATCTCTTGGTTGGTCCTATTTGCAAAATCATTTACTTTATGCAGCTTTCAAGGCCAAAAAACAATAATAGTGAAGCAGAAAGGTGCCACGCTCCAATCAGCCCATGTGTTAGGTCATAAACTATGACAAAGCCCTGTGGACAGGGTGTAGTGTGTCAAGGGGTGTGACCTGGGAGGAGTTGAGGCAAAATCTGTTCTTGAGCTTTGCCTAACACATGGGCTGACTGGAGTGTGGTGGCTTTCTGTTTCAGTATTATCTATTGAGCTTGGATGGGATCTGTAGATGCCGGCACCCAAATCACAATAGATCACCAGGGCATTATGATTGGAGATCTAACTTACTTTACAGTGGTCCCAAAAAGCTGTAAAAAGTGCATATATTCACTGTAAAAACAAATATTGTATAGACAGCATTCCAAAAATTTATTGTAAGCCAGATTTGCAAAATCATGAACCTCATGCACTTCTTGAGGACAAAAACACAATGAAATGTATATTCTTACTATAAAATGAATGAATATTGCACAGACTGCATAGACAGGGTTTCAAGAATCTGTCGTAGTCTACATTTGCAAATTCACACACATCATGCAGCCTTTGAGAACAAAAAAAAACACAATAAAGTGTATATTTTTCATTTGTATAAATTAAGTAACTACTGAAATGGTATTTCAACAATCTGTTGTAGGCTGCATTTGCAAAATTCCACATTGCATGCAGCTTTTCAGGCCCAAAAAAGTGTAAATTTTTCACTTTAAATGTCACTTTATTTTTCACATTTACGAATGTATGTGCTTAAAAAAGAAAGAATTATTGTGCTGATTCCATAGACAATGATTTTAGTACTTTTGGTCAGCCTCACTTTGAACGAAAGGGACAACAATCACCTTTCATCCAACAAAAAATAAATACATTTTAGACTGTATTTGTTTCACAGAAAAAAGACAGCTAACTATTGTACTGACTCCATGCACAGTATCTGGATAAATTCTTAAAATAAAATCTAATTTCGAGTATACTTTTTTTTACAAAAAAACAGTCAGCAAAATATTGTACTGTATGCAGAATATGTAATCACTTTTTCTTGGCCACAGTTTAACCTCCTTGGCGGTCTAATTATGTCAATATTTTTTAATGTCAAAGCGGTACATTGCTTTGCATGGAAATTTGTTGTTTTATATTGTAGGCCTGTAATTCTTAGGAATAACTCACTTAAATCTGTCCAAACAAGAGTCTAGTAAACATCTCGGGTATGATAAAGTTTGAAACACAGTCATAAATTATAATATAATAATTATAAAAAATAATAATATAATAATAATAATACATTTAATTCAGTAATGTAATCAAACTAACAACACTGAAATTTGAAATAGAGCAACAAGTTTGCGCATCACCGAGCTCAGTCGCAGAATCGTCTCTGTCTTCACTTTCAGTGTCTGATGACAAATATCCCCAAAAATCACTATTGCTCAATTCTGCATGTGATTCACTATCGCCATTTTCTAGTGGTTCTCAAACTGCTTTTGACCTAAAGGGACGCTTTTTGGATGCCATGAACATTTTCAAGTTTCCAGGCAGAAAGAACGGTAAAAGTGCAGGCAGGGCACTGGACAAAGCACTAGGGACAAAATTTAGGTGAAATGGTTTGATACAGTAATGTAATCCTAACAGATTACAATGTATTGTGTGTATGTCATGTTTTTACTTTTTTGAATCTCCCATCGGTGCCCATCTGTGCTGCCTTTCAGTGTTACCTATCAGTTCCAGTCAGTGCCACCTATCAATGCCAGTCAGTGCTACCTATCAGTGCGGCCAATCATTGCCAGTCAGTGCCGCCTATCAGGGCCAGTCAGTGCCGCCTATCAGTGCGCATCAGTGCCGCCTATCAGTGCCCATCAGTGCTGGCTATCAGTGCCGCCTAACAGTGCCAGTCAGTGCCACCTAACAGTGCCAGTCAGTGCCACCTAACAGTGCCAGTCAGTGATGCCTATCAGTGCCATATATGAGTGTTGCCATTCAGTGCCCATCAGTGATGCTTGTCAGTGACCATCAGTGCTACCTACCAGTGCCTCCCCATCAGTTCCACCTATCAGTGCCCATCACTGCAGCCTCATTAGCGCACATCAGTGAAGGAGAAAAATCACTTATTTACAAAATTTTATAACAAAAACTAAGACAAAACGTTTTTGTTTTCAGAATTTTCAGTGGTTTTTGGTTTGTTTAGCAAAAAATAAAAAACCCAGAGGTGATTAAATACCACCAAAAGAAAGCTCTATCTGTCTCAAAAAAATGATAAAATTTCATATGGGTACAGTGTTGCATGACCGTGCAATTGTCATTCAAAGTGTAACAGCGCTGAAAGCTGAAAATTGGCCTGGGCAGGTAGGGGGTATAAGTGCCCTGTAGACGAGTGGTTAATATGCCGTAGGCTGATGTAGAACGGAATATTTCCAATAGAGATACAGTTGCAAGAAAAAGTATGTGAACCCCTTGGGATTATGTGGAGTTTTGCATGATTTGGGCATAAAATGTGCTCTGAACGCCATCTAAGTCACAACAATAGAAGAACACAGTCTGCTGAACATAATACTACACAAACATTAGATGTTGCCATGGTTTAATTGCACATAACATGTAAACATTCACAGTGCAGGGAGGAAAAAGTATGTGAGGCCCTAGCTTAATGACTTCTCCCAGAGCTAATTGGAGCCAGGAGTGAGCCAACCTTGACTCCAATCAGTGTGATGATATTGGATGTGTTGCCGACAGCTGTCCTTCCCCTAAAAAACACACACCTGTTTTGGGTTTACTGGTTTCAAGAAGCACTGTCTGATGTGAACCATGCCTCGTAGAAAAGAGCTCTCAGAAGATCTAAGATCAAGAATTGTTGACTTGCATGAAGCTGGAAAGGGTTACAAAAGTATCTCCAAAAGCCTTGATGTTCATGTGTCCACGGTATGACAGACTGTCTACAAATGGAGAAAGTTTAGCACTGTTGCTACTCTCCCTAGGTGTGGTCGTCCTGTAAAAATGACTGCAAAAGCACAGCTCAGAATGCTGCATGAGGTAAAGAAGAATCCCAGAGTGTCAGCTAAAGACCTACAAAAATCTCTGGCACATGCTAACATTTTTGTTGACACATCTACAATAAGGAAAACATTAAACAAGAATGGAGTACATGGGAGGACACCACGGAGGAAGCCATTGCTGTCCAAAAAAAATATTGCAGCACGTTTGAAGTTTGCAAAAGAACACCTGCATGTTCCACAGCACTACTGGCAAAATATACTGTGGACAGATGAAACCAAGATTGAGTTGTTTGGGAAGAACACACAACACTATGTGTGGAGAAAAAAAGGCACAGCACACCAACATCAAAACCTCATCCCCCCTGTAAAACATGGCGGAGGGAGCATCATGGTTTGGGGCTGCTTTGCTGCCTCAGGGCCTGGACGGATTGTTGTCATTGATGGGAAAATGAATTCCAGAGTTTATCAAAACATTTTGCAGGAAAACGTACGACCATCTGTCCGCCAACTGAAGCTCCGCAGAGGATGGGTGATGCAACAGGACAATGACCCAAAGCATACAAGTAATTCAACAAAACCATGGCTGCAACAGCACAGAATACGCCTTCTGGAGTGGCCCAGTCAGAGTCCTGACCTCAACCCGATTGAAATGCTGTGGCATGACCTTAAGAGAGCGATTCACACCAGACATCCCAAGAATATTGCTACACTGAAACAGTTTTGTAAAGAGGAGTGGTCCAAAATTACTCCAGATCGTTGTGCAGGTCTGATCTGCAACTACAGGAAACGTTTGGCTGAGGTTATTGCTGCCAAAGGAGGGTCAAGCAGTTATTAAGTCCAAAGGTTCACATACTTTTTCCTCCCTGCACTGTGAATGTTTACATGTTATGTGCAATTAAACCATGGCAACATCTAATGTTTGTGTAGTATTATGTTCAGCAGACTGTGTTCTTCTATTGTTGTGACTTAGATGATGTTCAGAGCACATTTTATGCCCAATTCATGCAAAACTCCACGTAATCCCAAGGGGTTCACATACTTTTTCTTGCAACTGTATGTGATGTTACATTTATTTAGAGGTTGGTGAATTTTTAGGATGGTTTAATTTTTTTTAATACATGAATGGAGAATTTGTCATTGATTTTTTGGGGGGCATACTCTAATCCTAATTGTAATATTTTATAATACTTTTTCTATTATAAAATCTGTACACCTAAAATACATAAAAACATAGAAAAGTGATGTCAGGAAAAGACAGAGTGGTGCATTGAGTCTCCCTGTTTCTTTGTGGGGGGGGGGGGTTGTTGATTTTTTTGTGTGTTTTATTTTGTTTTGTCTTTTTGTGATTTTTATGGGTTTTTTTTGGGGGGGGTGTTGATTTTTTAATTAACTTTTTTTGTCTGAGTATAAATCTATGCTTTTCCCAAGCATGTTTTAAGCTATTTACTGTTGACTGGCTCACTACTTCTGCTGGAATTGGGGTAGGAGACTCTGCTGGAATAGAAGTTGGTGAATTTTTAGGATGGTTTAATTTTTTTTAATACATATTAGTCCCATCATGCCTCTGCCTTTGGGAGTCATGCTTGTAACTGTCAGTTTTGCAATGCCTCATGGGACTTGTTCTACAACAGCTGGAGGGCCACAGTTGCCCACCCCTGCTGTAAATCTTAATATTAATATTTTATAATATTTTTTCTATTTTAAAATCTGTATACCTATATGTGAAATACATAGAAACATAGAAAAGTGATGGCAGAAAAAGACAGAGTGGTCCATCATGTCTCCCTGTTGTTTGTTTTTTTGTGTGCATTTTTTGTGTTTTTTGTATTTTTGAGGGGGCTGTTGTGTTTTTTTTTTTTGGGGGGGGTTGTTTTTTTCTGTTAACTTTTTTTTGTATACATCTATGCTTGTTCCAAGCATATTTGAAGGCATTTACTGTTGAATGGCTCACTACCTCTGCTGGAAGTTGTTTCCAAGCATCAACTACTCTTTCAGTAAATTAGTACTTTCTGAGATTAGTTTTGATCTTTCCTCCAGTTAGTTTAAGGTCATGTCCCTGTGTTCTTGATTTTGTTTTTGTGTTGAAAATACTGCTCTCGTGAGCCTTTTTCACCCTCTTGATGTATTTAAAGGTTTCAATCATGTCTCCCTTTCCCTTCTTTCCTCCAGTCTGTACATGTTAAGTTCCTAAAATTGCTCTTGATATGTTTTATCCCACAGACCCTTCACCATTTTTGTTACCTGTCTCTGGATTTGTTCTATCTTATCAATATCTTTTTGTAAGTGAGGTCTCCTGAACTGGACACAGTATTCTAAATGAGGTCTAACTAAAGATCTATATAGGGGCATCAGGACCTCCTTCCTCCTGCTGGTGACCCCTCTAGTGATACATCCTAGAGTTCTATTCGCTTTCCCCACTTCCTGGCCACACTGTTTGCTCATTTTGCAATCATCTGAAATAAGTACCCCAAGTCCTTTTGCTCAGAAGTGCTAGCCAACACTGTACCCCCAATTTTGTACTGTCTTAACCTCCTTAGCGGTGTTCCCGAGTGTAGCTCGGGGTAAAATTTCTATACCAAAAGCGGTAACCCCGAGCTACACTCGGGCTTACCATGCGGCGCTGCTCTGGGGGTCCCTGCAGCACTTACCTTGTCCTACGCTCCCGCGATGTGTCCCCCCCAGCAGTCCCCGGCCATCTCCTCCGGCCGATGCTGGCATCCGGCTTCTGTGTTTCGGTGCCTGTGACGTCGGGACGTACGGGTGCGGAACCGGCGGGAAATTAGAATTTTTAAAAAAATGTCATTTTTGCTGTCATTGCTATTTCAATGCATTTCACATACATTTTGTCCCTACTGCTTTGTCCTGTGCCCTGCCTGCATTTTGAATGTTCTTTCTGCCTGGAAACTTAGAAAAGTCCATGGCGTCCAAAAAGCTCCCCTTTACGTCAAAAGCGGTTTTAGAACAGTGATAGTAAATCAGAACCACTTGCAGAATTGAGTGATAATGATTCATGGGGAAATTCGTCATCAGACACTGAAAACGATTTTGCGACTTTGCTCAGCGATGTGCGAATTTGCCTCTGTATTTCAAATTTCAGTGTTTTTGGTTTGATTATATTATTGAATTAAATTTATTATTATTATATTATAATTTTTTATGATTATTTATTAAATTATAATTTATGATTTTGTGTTTCAAGTTTTATCATATCCGGAATGTTTACTAGACTCTTGTTCGTACAGATTTCAGTGAGTTATTCCTAAACATTACAGGCCTACAATAAAAAACTACATATTTCCATGCAAAAAAATGGTACCGCTTTCAGCACAAAAAATCGGAAAGAATCATACCGCCGAGGAGGTTAAGGGATTCTTTTTCCCTAGGTGCATTATTTTTACATTTAGAAACATTGAACTGCAACTTCCAGTTTTGTGAATCTTCCAGCAATGGCAAATTATGTTCCATGTTACAGACACCCCCAGGGCTATCAACCCTATTACACACCTTTGTGTCATCAGCAAAAAGACAGACCTCACCCAACAACCCTTTATTTATATCACTTACATACAGATTAACTAGAACAAGACCTAGTACAGAGCCTTGTAGTACACCACTAGTCACTGTTCTCTGCCCTAGTGAACCCCACTTACAACCACACTCTGGTAGCTATCCTTAATCCAGCTACATATCCACTGAACCACCCAAGGGCTAAGTCCTAGCTTGTACAACTTTTGTATATGTGCATAGGTACAATATTAGCTGTCCACCAGTCAGGGGAACTTCTCCTGTTAGAAGAGATTGATTAAAAAGATCAGTTAGTGGTCCAACATCTATATCTCGAAGTTCTCTTAGAACTCTGGGATGAATACCATTAGGGCCCATTGCTTTATTAATCTTTAACCGAGTCAGTTCCTCTGCTACCTCTGTCTCTGGAAATCCTAAAAATTAATTATTACTACAACCAATATGGTTTCCCAGTTCCAAGTTAGTATAATTTATTAGAAGACTGAACAAAAGTAATTGTTTAAGTGGTTTAAATAGTGGTGTGACCCTCCTGCGCTTCAAGTGTGTGTTTAAAAATGATATTAAACCAAATGAATAAATAGGTGTATGTATCCCAAAGGGAGCTGCTAGCATTAAATCATATACCAGTGATCAAGTGAATATAAAACATAAGGAATGCTGCGCTACATTCAAATCAATTTGTGAATGTGGGATCCCAAAATATTAAATCAAAGAGTGTGACAATATTAACAATATTAATCTATAGGTGCTTACTGATACTATCAAAATCAATTAAATCACTTAAAAATTATATAGAAACACAAAAAAAAAAAAAAAAAACTGTATCTATACGTATGTGCATAAATAAAAACACATATATATATACTTAAATCACACGTGCCTATTGTGAAGTGAAAAAGAATGACCAAAATATTGATACACGCAAACTTATATCTCAAAGTCCAAAAAATAGAATATTGTAAGTGAAAAAAACAGTAAACGGTGCTTCCAAATTATAGTTAGTGACCACGAGTGAAAAAAAAAAAAAAATCGTGCAGGTTTCTGGGTGTATATAGATCTATGAATCCAACCACCTTCTGGATTGGCCTCTCACCTCATCCCTTCGACCCTTGCGGGTCAAAGAGCAGTAGTGGATCCCTCTCACAGATCCTCCAGGTACCAAAGCACTCCAAGACAGCTCTCAGAGTATAATATTCCCACTCAGGCTCTTCTCCAGGAAAAGTTGAAATATCAATCTCTCAGAATGAGACAAAAGAATCCTCCCATAGTGTAGTATATTTATTATACCATAGGAACATGTAACAAGTGTAAATAAGAACTCACGTAGCAGCCAGTCCACATTAAAGCCTCATGCTTTCAGATGAGGATATGTCTGTTGGGTGTACAGCTGAATGCACAGGTGTAACAAGATGGCCGCCACGCCGGAAATACGTCACCGCGCTCATTCTGAGAGATTGATATTTCAACTTTTCCTGGAGAAGAGCCTGAGTGGGAATATTATATTCTGAGAGCTGTCTTGGAGTGCTTTGGTACCTGGAGGATCTGTGAGAGGGATCCACTACTGCTCTTTGACCCGCAAGGGTCGAAGGGATGAGGTGAGAGGCCAATCCAGAAGGTGGTTGGATTCATAGATCTATATACACCCAGAAACCTGCACGGTTTTTTTTTTTTTTTCACTCGTGGTCACTAACAGTATAATTTGGAAGCACCGTTTACTGTTTTTTTCACTTACAATATTCTATTTTTTGGACTTTGAGATATAAGTTTGCGTGTATCAATATTTTGGTCATTCTTTTTCACTTCACAATAGGCACGTGTGATTTAAGTATATATATATGTGTTTTTATTTATGCACATACGTATAGATACAGTTTTTTGTGTTTTTTTTTTTTTTTGTGTTTCTATATAATTTTTAAGTGATTTAATTGATTTTGATAGTATCAGTAAGCACCTATAGATTAATATTGTTAATATTGTCACACTCTTTGATTTAATATTTTGGGATCCCACATTCACAAATTGATTTGAATGTAGCGCAGCATTCCTTATGTTTTATGTTTAAGTGGTTTGCTACATCCAGGTCTCCCTTAACTTAAGTGTTGTGCCCAGTTTTCATTTTAGTGGTCACACCATATTTTTTTCTTTCTATCACTAATGTGCCTAAAAAGGTTTTATCTCCTTTCTTAATAGATTTAGTAAGTTCCTCCTCCTTCTGTGCTTTGGCAGCACTGATAATGTGCTGACCTATTTTTGTCTATTTTTATACACTTCTCTGTCATCTACACCTCCTTTTTCCTTGAATCTCCTATATGCTGATTTTTTTCTTTTACTATCCTACTTATCTCTTTAGTGAACCATATTGTTTTTTTTTCTTTCATTTATTCTCACTAACTTGCCTGACATATAATCTAGTTGCCTCCAGGATGGTAGACTTTAAAAGTGCCCACTAATTACTTACTCCTGTTGTTTTACTCCAACCTTTCAACACATTTTTTAGAAATTCCCCATTTCAGCAAAATTTGTCTTTTTGAAATCTAAAACTTTTGTTTTTGTATATGATTTTTCAGTTCTTATTTTAATATCAAACCAAAGAGATTGGTGATCACTAGAACCCAAATTTTATCCCACCTCAACATTAGACAGTCGATCTCCATTTGCCAGTACTAGGTCAAGAATATGATCACCTCAGGTTTGAATTTTTACTAAATGTTTTAGAGATAGCCCATTCAGTGCTTCCATTATATCCCTGCTCCTGCTTGTAATAACAGTTTGAGAATTCCAGTTGAAGTCACCCATAATCAAAACCTCCCCCTTCATTGCCATTTGAGATATCTCTTCAATAAACAAGTTATCATAATCTTCAGTCTGTCCTGGGGGTCTGTATATTACACCAATTCTAAGAGAAGATACTTCTCTGGTTGGAAGGCAGACCCAGAGGGTTTTGAGTATTTCATTTGTTTTTTTAATTAGTATTAGCCTTATGCTATTTTTAACATATATGGCAACTCAACCTCCCCTTTTCTGTACTCTGTCTTTCCTGTATAGTGCATACCCTTATATAGTTATTTCCCAGTCATTTGAATTCTTGAACAATGTCTCTGTAATTGCAACCAGGTCCAGGTTGTCCCTAGACATAAGAGCTGTCAGCTCACAAAGCTTGTTACCTAAACTATGAGCATTAGTGCACATGACATGACAAACACTGCTATCTGCTGCTTTATTTTCACCTCCAGAAACTAAGTGACTCCATCAGCCCAGTCCTTAGCAACACAAACCCTCACATTTGTTTCAACCTGCTGAGGACAGAAATGCTGCTCAACAATTACATCTCTGCCCCCTTTACTCAGTTTAAATGCATGCCCAAAACTCCTAAATTCCATACTAAGAAGCTCAGTGCCCTTGTGTGAGGGATGAAGACCATCTCTTTTATACAGCTTAATGTCAGACCACCTGATAGCTTCATGACTAACACAACCAAAACCTTCAGATTTGTACCAGTCCTTTAACCAAACTTTGAACTCTGCACAGGTAAGACCTCTAAAAATGTAACAGTACACCCTAACTGTTGAAGATCCTGTCCAAAAAACTGAAAATCCTTCTGTACAGAAAACACATCATTCTGGGACAAATCATTTGTGCCAAGGTGCATGACAACATCAACATTGCACTCTTCACAAGCTTTTTTGACAATTTTTTAAGAACGCCTTTTATCTTTCCTAAAGGTAGCACTAGGTAAACAGCTAACTTCCTTAGACAGTTCTACATGGTTTCCTAAAGAAACACCTTTTACAATTGAATCACCAACAAGATCACTTCTCTTTTTAGGAGCCTTATCCACACTTGCCTGAAATGGAACCTCAGATAAAACAGTTACTTTTAGCAAAGCAATTTTTCTTCAGGGTCCTCCTTCCTATGCTTACAATCAGCTACATTTGCAACCTTAGTATCTGCTTCTAGCTCAGAAAGAACATTATAGGAGTTATGCAGAGTAACCCCAAAAACTATGTTTATGTTCCACAGGCCTCATTCTTCCTGACCCAACAGTTGTCCACACTGCCCTTCCCCTGCGCAGTCTTTGAGGAAGAGGTGGCTTTTTGCCAGGCACCTCAAAGGAACAAATTGGCTTAGACAACCTCCAGATCTCAGACTGCAGGGCACTAACCACTGAATTTAGACAAGAAATGTCATCATGTAGGCTAGAAATCTGCATACAAATAGGACAGCATCCCAGCTTCCAAAAAGCACCATGAAAAACAAATTACAAACAAGAGCTTCACTGAACTAAACCAGACATTTAAAAAAAGCTGTACTTGAATATAAACACAAGCACTAACCAAAGATAGTTGTCTGTTTTCAAACTACTGCTGTTCAAACTATGCAAGCAGCAAAAACTATCCAAGCAGCAAAGTCTACAGAGTAAACGCTACAGAGTTGCTCCCCCTCTTAAATACAATAGGTTACCTCTCCTACATATGCTAATTGCTAACACCCAGTACTCAACATGTGCCAATTGATAACACCCAGTACTCAACTTGTTCTAATTGATAACACCCAGTACTCAACGTGTGCCAATTGATAACACCCAGTACTCAACGTGTGCCAATTGATAACACCCAGTACTCAACGTGTGCCAATTGATAACACCCAGTACTCAACATGTGCCAATTGATAACACCCAGTACTCAACGTGTGCCAATTGATAACACCCAGTACTCAACGTGTGCCAATTGATAACACCCAGTACTCAACGTGTGCCAATTGATAACACCCAGTACTCAACGTGTGCCAATTGATAACAGCCAGTACTCAACATGTTCTAATTGATAACACCCAGTACTCAACATGTTCTAATTGATAACACCCAGTACTCAACATATGTTAATTGATAACACCCAGTACTCAACATGTTATAATTGATAACAACCAGCACTCAACATATGCTAATTGATAACACCCAGCACCCAACATATGCTAATTGATAACACCCAGTACCCAACATATGCAAATTGATAACACCCAGTACTCAACATGTTCTAATTGATAACACCCAGTACTCAACATATGCTAATTGATAACACCCAGTACCCAACATATGCTAATTGATAACACCCAGTACTCAACATGTTCTAATTGATAACACCCAGTACTCAACATATGCTAATTGATAACACCCAGTACTCAACATATGCTAATTGATAACACCCAGTACTCAACATGTTCTAATTGATAACACCCAGTACTCAACATGTTCTAATTGATAACACCCAGTACTCAACATGTTCTAATTGATAACACCCAGTACCCAACATATTCTAATTGATAACACCCAGTACTCAACATATGATAATTGATAACACCCAGTACTCAACATGTTCTAATTGATAACACCCAGTACTCAATATGTACTAATTGATAACACCCAGTATTCAACATGTTCTATTTGATGACACCCAGTACTCAACATGTTCTAATTGTTGACACCCAGTACTCAACATGTTCTAATTGTTAACACCCAGTACCCAACATATGGTAATTGATAACACCCAGTACTCAACATATGCTACTTGATAACACCCAGTACTCAACATATGCTAATTGATAACACCCAGTACTCAACATGTTCTAATTGATAACACCTAGTACTCAACATATGCTACTTGATAACACCCAGTACTCAACATATGCTAATTGATAACACCCAGTACTCAATATGTTCTAATTGATAACACCCAGTACTCAATATGTTCTAATTGATAACACCCAGTACTCAAAATGTTCTAATTGATGACACCCAGTACTCAATATGTTCTAATTGATAACACCCAGTACTCAACATGTTCTAATTGATGACACCCAGTACTCAATATGTTCTAATTGATAACACCCAGTACTCAACATGTTCTAATTGATGACACCCAGTACTCAATATGTACTAATTGATAACACCCAGTACTCAACATGTTCTAATTGATAACACCCAGTACTCAACATGTTCTAATTGATAACACCTAGTACTCAACATATGCTACTTGATAACACCCAGTACTCAACATATGCTAATTGATAACACCCAGTACTCAATATGTTCTAATTGATAACACCCAGTACTCAATATGTTCTAATTGATAACACCCAGTACTCAAAATGTTCTAATTGATGACACCCAGTACTCAATATGTTCTAATTGATAACACCCAGTACTCAACATGTTCTAATTGATGACACCCAGTACTCAATATGTTCTAATTGATAACACCCAGTACTCAACATGTTCTAATTGATGACACCCAGTACTCAATATGTACTAATTGATAACACCCAGTACTCAACATGTTCTAATTGATAACACCCAGTACTCAATATGTTCTAATTGATAACACCCAGTACTCAACATGTTCTAATTGATAACACCCAGTACTCAACATATGCTAATTGATAACACCCAGTACTCAACATATGCTAATTGATAACACCCAATACTCAACATATGCTAATTGATAACACCCAATACTCAACATCTCAGCAGCACAAATACAAGTACTCCAGTACTTGGTAAACAATCACCAGTAGCAACACAGACCCAATATCAAGGTTTAAAAAAGTAAACAATTTAAGAAAAGCAACTAGAAATACTGTAAAGAATTTAGAAATAACTTAAACTTACTGTATCCAGCCACTGCTGTTCAAACTATGCACTTTTGTCCTGCTGCACTTCCATCGAGCAAAGTTTACAGAGTACAATACAATGTGAAACAAAACTGTTTGTTTTATATATGAAATTTTAATAGGTTAGAGTGCCGCTTTAAGATGGGGCTGTCCCTTTAAGATTGGTCCAGAAAAAAAAAATGTCAGGCTGTTACATGGTATAACAAATCTGGGTGGGTAAACACACACTCATGCTGTGTCTGATGATAACACATGTTGAAACATGTTAGGGAGAGCCACACTCTGAGCGAAGTCCACTTTGACCCGCAGCCTGTGTTCACAGCTGGAGCCAGCAGCTTTATTTGTATAGCACATACCTCCTTAGTGTTGGGCATGACACATGGCAATGTGAGTGTACCTATGATGGTTTTTATTAATAAATAATAGATTGGTTTATGCTGTGAAGCCTTCCTTTCTGGTTTTGGCATGTTGGCAAATGGTCTGGAAATGTGAGAACCTAGCAAACCCATTAATGAAGAGAGTGGATCTATTAACCCATCATTGGCTGTTAAAGATTACATAGTGCTCCAATAGGGTTGAAAGCGGATTGTATTGTGTATGATACCTTTTAAACAAACTCATTTTTACTTTGTATTTTAACCCTTTAACCCAGCCTAGCCTATAGTAAAATGCCGGCTAGGGTGGGACTTTCGTTGATCCATGTGGACGTCATATGATGTGTTCCTGGATTTCCGCTTCTCACACACCCGTGGGGCTGTGCTGCAGTGAGATCTGTCACTGGCTGTGTCCAGCATACACAGCCGATGACTGATCTGTGTACCAGCCTGTTGCTGGTACCATGTGATCACTGTGACTAATCACAGCAGGTCACATGACAATTGTAAACAATGGATGGCTTCCTTTCATGCCATCCATTGTATATAATTGTGTTGCTAGCTGTGATTGGTCACAGTAATCACATGGTACAGACTGGGCCAATCACAGCCCACCTGTCACATGTGATTGGCTGTGGCAATCACAGCTAATCACAACAAAACAAACTGAATTAATTGTTTTCATTCAGTAAAATGCTTGTTTACTGATACTGATCACTTCCCCAGAGTAGTACAATGTTACTATGGTAATATTATATTACTCTGGTCACAGTGTGTTGGAAAAAAAAAATCATAAAAAAAGAAACAATTTAATAAAAAATAAATAAAAAAAACATAATTGTGAAAATTATTTAAATTTCTTAATTTTTCATAAAATTATGACAAAAAATATGACAACTTCAAAAAAACTCACCATGCCTCTTACTAAATACCTCAGACTGTCTAGTTTCCAAAAAGGGGTAATTTGGAGGATATCTGTACTATCCTGACATTTTTGGGCCTCAAGAAATTAGATGGCCGTCAGTACAGCAGGATTGATCGATTTTCAGTTACCGTATATACATGTTTGTGGACTCTAAAACTTTCCTACAGACTAAATAATATACACTGATTTGGGTTATTTTAACTAAAGAAATGTAGCAGTGTACATTTTGGCCTACATTTATGAAGAACAATTATTTATTTGCAAAACTTTATAACAGAAACAAAGAAACATAATTTTTTTCAAAATGTTTGGTCTTTTTTTGTTTATTTAGCAAAAAAATAAATAAAAAAAACAGTGGTGATCAAATACCATCAAAAGAAAGCTCTATTTGTTGCATGACCTCACACTTGTCATTCAAAGTGCGACAGTGCTGAAAGCTGAATATTGGCCTGGGCAGGAAGGGGGTAAAAGCCCGGTATTGAAGTGGTTTAGTTGTGTTTAAAGAGGTTAGCCATTTACTTGAAGAGGTGTTGTGACATCACACTTTTATACAAAGAGGACTTAAAGTTTATTTCACTATATATATTTATATAATTTATTTTTTTTTTGCACATATTGTACCTGATGGAGGACATTAAGGACTTTGTTTATTTGGATTTAATAATAATTATTATGGACACATTGTGAACTAAGTTGCACAATATTTTAAAAGTGAATATTGTGTTCATATATTTTATATAGTATTATTTTAACACTTTTTCTTGTTTTAGGTAATTCAACACTTGAGTTTTTGAGCGCGGTCATACACATATTTGTTTATTTGCACACTCCACAGTGAGTTTAGTGACTTCAGCTGTATAAATATTTATTATATTGTTGCCGCAGAGCTTTTCATATTTTTTTATGTGTCTTCTCATGCATGTGTTACCCAAATGACTGGTATATTTACAATACTTAATGCATTGCAGGCACAGGCTGCAAAATGTTACGGTGCTGTCAGCAGCAGATGTGTTGAAAATGGTCCAGATTGCTGATATATTTGAACCAGCCCTGGGGATAGCACTGACCTGCACCATTGGGATAGTGCCATCCAAACGAAGAGGAAATCTTCTCCCTTTATTTCTCTGCAAGCCTGCCCCAGGATGAAATCTTAATGCATTGCTCTAGTGTTCCTTTCTCAGTGCCCTCCTCTGCAAGAGCTGGACTGAGGTCCTAGAGAAGATTGCCAAAGGATTATATTTGCTGGAGGGCACTGGTCTAAAGTCCTGGTCTAGAGAAGGATAGTTTTTGTCCCACTCACTGAGGATCTACTTCTGTATGCTGGATGGCAGACAGTTCCTGGTATACTGTGAGAAAACACCTTGCTGTGGACCAACAGTTGTGCAAGTGCCATAAGCTGCTCTATGGACTGGGATGACTAATATAGGGCCCTAGATGTACTGGTCATTCCATATTACTTCCAGGAAAGGTGGCTATAGAGAAGATTAATGAGAAGTGTTCTGTCTCTCCAATCTAAGCATTGAAAGTGTGATCTCTGTAACTCACAGTTGTGATGAGACAGCGATAACTCCAATCTTAGTTGAATAACACAGGCAGTGCCTTGATGGGTTGACACCTTGTAGATTGGTAAAGTTTATTCCATAAAGTGAGAGAATCTTACAACAATGATCATCTAATAGGTCAAATGATCATAATGTGATTTACTTCCATAAGACAAGAGGCTTGAAGCTGAAGTGCATTACTGGGAAATGAATAAAAGAGTGGAGCTATCTATACAACATGAACTAAACCAAAGGAAAGGGAGGAGCAGAGACAAAATACAAGAACACTTAAAGGCATATAAAAATCATGTGAAACATGACAAGAAGTGTGTTCTCCCATTATTGGTACTGATTGTTTTGGAGTTTCTTGTTACCATAAACCCCTTCAACAATACAAATCTGAAAAGACACCCTCCGGACTAAGCCTGAATTGTCAGTGTGCATGGCATGGTGCTTGCATGACTGGAAGCCTCTGTACGCCATTGGGAGACCTTGGGTATATTCTCAGTGGCCCTTTTGGGGGAAAGCACTATATACACTATATTGCCAAAAGTATTGGGACACCCCTCCAAATGATTGGATTCAGGTGTTCCAATCACCTCCATGGCCACAGGTGTATAAAACCAAGCACAAAAAAAGAGCTGAAAAGAAGAGATTGCATGAGATCGGTAATAAAGAATACCCATGCAGATGTAGAAAACTACTTACAAAACTTTATTTCATATCTTATATAATAATTGTTTGAAAAAATATACCTTGCAAAGAAGGCTAGACAAAAATCAGTCATAAAAATTCTGGGTCAAAATAAGCAGTCCGGACTGCAACGTCTGCATAAAGTCAGTAACATAAATCAAAGAGACCAAAGGAGCCATAAGAAAGTGCTGCACACATAGTTCCCATCTGGCCGTGCGTAATCCACTATAGGGGCATTTGCAGGAGTCGTTTCCGGTTGCGATGAAATGACTACGTTGAACAACTCAGGTGTAGTCCTTAGTATGGAAAAACCAGCATGTTCCCACTTCCAAAATGGCCACGACCGCACTTCCGGTTTGCGTGAGTGCGTCAGGGTAATTATCCATTGTTGCACCAGTTGGAGGAGATTACTATATTTTCACTGTTATGTAGTTTGAAGTGTTCACTATTCATCTCCACTATTTGGAGGTGATCACGTATGTTCTATTTTTGGGAGTTGAAATGCTCACTATTTTGAATATTTTCACGAGTGTATTTATATAATTTAGATAATTTAGATAATACATATAATTCATTTTTTTTTCTCCTCACGTTTGAGTAGAGTGTGCACGTTATGCAGTTTGCATGATACACTATTTTCAGGGTTTTATTTGGATTTTTTTTTTTTATTTAAATATTTATTAAATTTTTCATGTTAATACAAAAACCCAAAAAGGTAAATAATTCTCATACAAATAGACATTTATAGCATTTCTACCTTTCCCTTACTAAAAACTTTTTTCTTTCCCATCCCACTACCCCCCCCTTCCCGCCCCTCATCCCCCCTCCTCCCCCTCTGCAGACTCTAGCCCATTCTAATCTCTTGAGGCTTATTAATTTTTTGCTAACATCCTAGTTCATATTTTCCTATATTTCTCTTTCAATCCTGCTCTTTCCCACTTTTCCCATCTCCTAATATAAACTCTCATCCTATCTTCCTGCATATGGTATGATCTTTCCATTCTACCTATCTGGTTTACTCTGTTAATCCAGTCTTCCTCCTTCGGTACCTCAGCTTTCCACCAAAACTTGGGTATCAACCCTTTCGCCGCATTCAAGAAGTACCAAATTCCTGAATCTTTATATTTATTTACAGATGTCTCCACATTGTGTAGGAGGCACGTCGTTGGGTCTAACCCTATGTCAATTTCAGTTATTTCTTCAATCAGTTTGACTATTATCTTCCAAAAAGCCTGGATTTTCGGACATTCCCACCATATGTGAAACACCGTGCCTATCTCTCCACATCCTCTCCAACACATATTTGAGTTTTCCCCATTCATCTTGTGCTCTACACTCGGTGTAATGTGCCATCGTGTCACACACTTGTAATTAACCTCAACCTCTCTCATACTAACATTATCGTGTATCAATCTAAACATCTTTCTCTGTCTATCTTCATCAAACCCAACTCCCATATCCCTTTCCCATTTTGTGATAAAAGTTAACTTTGTGTTTGTGTCTAATTCTGTGAGTATTCTATACACTTTTGAAATACCGTGCTTCCCATCCCTTCGTGTCTCTAACAACCTTTCAAACATATTCCACTCCTGTTTTATTCTCAGGGGTTTCGGTAGATTTCCAATAAAACATTTCAATTGATGATATTTCCACTCATCTATTCTAATAAAAATATCTCCCTTCTTCTCTATTAAATCTTTAAGTGATCTCAATTCCCCCTCCACCAAAACATCTCTCAGTTGGGAATCCTCCTTTCTAAACCATCTCCCTGATATCTTATTCTTTCCCGGGGGAAAGTACTCAGTATTTGTGAGAGGCATTAATATAGAATTAAATTCCCATTTCATGTTTTTGTGTAAATTGTCACATACCCTAAAAACATTTAAAGTGTAGACACTTGTGCTTTCTTTAATTCCCCTGAACTGTGGTGGAACCCATATCATCTGACTCAATCTAATGCCACTAAGATCATTTTCAATTGTTACCCAACTTTTCCCCTTATGGTTAAATGTCCAGTCATATATTCTTGCTAAAACCACTGCTTTATAGTATCTCTTGACATCTGGTAGACCCAATCCCCCTTTCTCTTTAGTCCTACTCAATGTTTCATATGCTATTCTAGGTTTTTTATTCTTCCATATGTATCTTGTTAACATTTTTTTCATTATCTTAAAGAAGGCTTCTGGAATTTTAATTGGTACCATTTGAAATCTATACAGTATTTTAGGCATAATTACCATTTTGACTAGGTTTATACGTCCTATCCAGGATGGATTTCCTCCTTCTAGTCTTTTTAAATCTTCCCTGATCTCATTTATCAAAGAGATATAGTTTAATCTATACAAATGCTTAGATGAGGCAGTGAGTTTTATTCCTAGGTATTTTATCTCTTTTTCTCTCCATATAAAGGGGAATTCTTTTTGTAGTTTTTCTTTTTCATTCTTTGATATATTAATATTCAGGATCTCTGTTTTCGTTGGATTTATTTTTAAATTTGATAGTTCACCGTACTCCTTCAGAATCTTCATTATATTTGGGAGAGTTATTCGGGGATTCCCCACATAGAACAATAAGTCGTCCGCAAAGGCCGTTACTCTATGTTCTATGGATTCTATCTGAATTCCCTTTACCGATCCACTATTTCTTATTATTGACAACAGAGGTTCGAGTGACAATACATATAGCAGAGGGGACAGTGGACAACCCTGTCTTGTACCATTAGACATTCCAATGGGTTCTGATCTCTCCCCATTTACCGTGATGATTGCAGTAGGCTCCCTATATAATTTACTTATCCACTCTCGCATTCTATCACCTATCCCCAGCACTTTTAAGTTGTCCATCATAAAGCCCCAGTCCACTCTATCAAATGCCTTCTCTGCATCAATTGACAAGAGCACCACCGGGGCTTTCCCTTTTCTACTTTTCTGAATAAGCATCAGGGTTCTCAAGCCGTTATCTCTACCTTCTCTCCCCGGTACAAAGCCCACCTGGTCTCCATGGATCCATTCAGGCATCAGATCCCTCAACCTGTTTGCTAACACCTTTGCATACAGTTTAGTGTCAGTGTTCAATAGTGAGATAGGTCTATAGCTGGAGCACTGAGATGGATCTTTTCCCTCTTTGTGAATAAGTACTACATGGGCCTGCAGGGATTCTCTCCTCATTTCCATCCCACCTCCCAGAGCATTCATATATTTCTCCAGCTTGGGTAACAGTACTTCACTAAATTTCTTATAGTACTTAACTGTATAGCCATCCGGGCCTGGGCTTTTTCCCCTCCCCTGTGCTTTTTAATGCTATTTTAATTTCTTCCTGGGAAATTTCTGCGTCTAGGGAGTTCAACTGTGCTTCACTTAGTTTTGGTAATCCCGCATTTTTTAAGTATGTCATCTTTTTTTCATTAATTCCCTCTTGAGCTTCTTTTAGAGGGCCTTGGGGACTAATATTATATAACTTTTTGTAATACTCCGTAAACACTTTAATAATCTCTTTATTTGAGTGGACCAACTCCCCCTTTGAACTTTTTATCTTTTCTATATAGTTCCTATTTTTCTTTTTATTCAGAGCTCTCATTAGATATCTTCCTGGTCTGTCTCCCCATCTATATCTCTCGTTCAAAACCCTGTTGTATACTCTTCTCTTCTCCTCATCCATCAACCTCTCTAGCTCCTCTTTTTTATCCAGCAACTTCTGTCTCGTATCTTTTGTTATTTTCTTCTTATGGATCTGCTCCAAGTCCAATATTTCTTTTAAGAGCCCACTGACCCTCTCTCTTCTTTCCTTTTTCTTCCTTGCTCCTGCCGCAATCAAGATTCCTCTTATGAATACCTTGTGGCTTTCCCAGACTGTAGCTTTCGATACTTCCTCTGTTTCGTTCTCCTTAAAGTATACCTTAATCTCTTTCTCGATTTTCTGAACTACATCCTTACACAGAAGAAGAACCTCATTTAACCTCCACCCTAATCCTCCAGTCCACCTTCTTCCCCATCCCATTTTCATTACGACCGGAGCATGATCCGAGAACGTCCTTGTCTCTATGTCAATTTTAACCAGATGATCTATAAGTTGATGGTCTATTAAGATGTAATCTAATCTTGAGTATATCTCATGTGCATTAGAGAAGAAGGTATAGTCTCTGTCTTTCATATGCGTTATTCTCCAGATATCCACTAGTTGATATTCATGCATCACTTTTTTCAAAGCTCTCAGAGACCTACTCCCCTCTCTTTGCACGGAAGAGGTATTATCCTTTTGTGGGTCCATACAGAAATTTAGGTCTCCTGCTACTATCAAGCGCCCCTTTTTAAATTCCATTAAGTTTCCCAACAGACCCTTCATATACATCTCCGGGTTTTTATTAGGGCAGTATATATTGGCTAAAGTACACTCAATCCCCTGAAGTCTACCTTTTAAGAATAAAAACCTCCCCTCCGGGTCGGTTCTTCTATCCTCTAGCTCAAATCTCATATTCTTTGCAAAACCTATTGCAACCCCTTTTGCTCTTTTAATTGGAGAATCTGCATAATACCATGTTGGGTAGTGTTTGGATTTCAATTTCACGTTTGCCTCTATCTCAAAGTGCGTCTCCTGTAAAAATACCACTGACGTAGCCCTATAATGTAACTCATTAAAGAACCTAAATCTCTTCCCTGGACAACTCAGCCCGTTCACATTATAGGTTATAAACTGTATTTCTTCCATCTTTCCCAGTTAACTCCATCTCTCTTCCAAATTGCCTCTTCCTCTTTATCCCTTCTGTCATGCAGAGTGTTGACCCAATACCTCCTCCCCTCCCTCACTCCAACCCGACTCCCATCCCCCCTCCCCTCCACCCCACCCCCCTCCATCCTCTCCCCTATCCCTCTCTCCCACCCCCCCATTAGGCCTACTAGTTGCCTTCTAATCATTTGTGGACCTAGTGCCACGTTTGATTTTTGACCCTGGGGTTGAACTCTGACCCTGTACGGTTCACCATCCCCCCAAAGTTCCCTTATCTATCCATTCTCTATTTCTCTTTTTACCTTGCTACCATTCCTCTTTTCCCCCAGCATATATCCCTCCTTCTTCCTCCCCCCAACCTGGAATCTCTATTCTCTGGATGTCAAGTTTATCAAAAAAGTCTCTCAGTTCCTCAGGAAATCTTAAGTATGCGGTAACTCCATTCTTCCATCCGATTAAACACATCGAGCTACTCCATCTATATTGTATATTCTGTTTTTTCATCTGTTCTAATAGTGGTTTCAATGATCTCTTTCTCCTCAATGTCTCAACTGTCAGGTCTGCAAAAACTTGTATATTTTTCCCTTCATATTTAATGCTGGTTCTTCCTTTTATCTTCTTCCATATTTCTTCTCTCTCTCCATTTTTATGGAATTGTACAACTACATCTCTCGGTCTCTCTTCCATCTGCTCTCGTTGGAGCCTTCCTATTCTGTATACATTATCCAGTTCACATGTCTCTGTACTAGATTTATCCATAATGGAGTTTAAAATTTTATGTACTGTCCCTTTTAAATCTTCTCCTTGTGCAGGTGCCGGGACTCCTTTTATTCTGAGGTTATTTTTTCTTTGCATGTTACCTTGAGTCTCCAGCTTATACCACAGCTTATTTTGTGCTTTCCTTATCTCCATTAACTGATTTCTCAATTCAGGGATAACTTGTTCATATTTTTTAATTTTTGCTTCTGTTTTTTCTACTCTTGATAGTAAATGTCCTAAATCATTCCGGATAATTCCCATCTCTTGTTTAATAGATTTTTCCAAATGTCTAAACATTTCTGCCATCTCCTTTTTATTTGGGATTTGTAGTTCTCCTTCATTTTCTCTCAGCTCTGTTCCCTCTGGTGTTAATTGACTATTATTATGCATTTCCACAGATGACCTGACGCTCCTATCCATACTTTTTTCCAATATACTTCCTTCACATATCCCCTGAGATCTTTCTGGGGTCACATTACCCTGGGATATAAATTTTTTTATCGTTCCAGATTTGGGGTGCTTGGGACCGCTCCCTTTACTATTTTTACTCTTCATATTTTTTGTAGGTCCTGTCTCTCTCCTTTAAGCCTTTAGGGCATATGTTGTAATACGTCCTTTTAAAGAAGGTCCATTTCTTCTGCCCCTTTGGGAATCCCCCCTATTTATTCCTCTCCTGCTTCCATACTTTACAGTCCATATACAAATTTAATATGTAATTCAGCCACTCTCACTCACCCTTCTCCGACTGCTTTTCCAGGAAGGCTGCCTTTCAAGCTCATTGTCCTCTATTCAGGGGTCCCTTCAGGCATTATTTCCTCTTTTGGGGGATTCCTCCGGGTTACTCTCTTTCTCCTTTGCGCCCCTCCTCCACAGGTGGCCAGCAGAACGGACTCCCCTTCGTTGGGACGGTGTTTCCCCAGTTCTTTAAAACACCGTCCGCCTTACAGCGCTGCTGCTCTCCCAAAGCTGGGTCCTCGTGGCCTGTCAGTGAGAGAGCCGGCGTCTCCCTCTGCCTAGGAGAGACAACCGGCTTCTCTTCCTCCCAGTACTCCCTTGCGGGAGGTCACGTGACCGCCTCGCGTCCCCTGGTCTCCCAGCAGCCCGCTGCATCCAACGAGGGGTTTAGTTCGTCCCACTGCCGCGGTCCCCGAAAGCTCCGTCCTCTCCACTCTTCAGGCGGGACCCCCTCTCAAAGGTAGGGTTAAGCTGGGCTCTTCTGCAGCATATTTCTTAGGAATGATGGGGTGAGGGTGGCTATCCCGCGGAGAGCGTTCACATCGCTCTCTCCCCTGCCCTAGGAGAGTTAGATACTCGGGTTTTATTTGGATTTAATCGAAGGATAATACACTATCATAAATTTATATTTTTGAGGTTCACAAGGATTTTTGGAATTTCTACACTGGATGATCAAAAAGTGATACGAGTCCACTTTGGAGTTTGAAAAAAATTTGTACAGAGACATTTGGGACTTTTTTTGGGACATTTATTATATATTTTTTGGACATTTATCTTGGTTATATATTTTTGGACATTTATCTTGGTTTAATTTTGTGCCACATTTTTCTTTAGGATATTTATGTGTACTGTTTGGGCATATTGGAAAGTTATTGTATGTATTTAGAAAAGTTCAGATACTTTTACACATACTTTCAAGGGTGAAAGTTTTACTTTTCTTTTGGGTGTTTTAGTTATTGTTTGAGTAGGGAGTGTGCGGAATTGAGTTCACTGGAGGAACTTGACTGGCCTGCAGAGTCCTGACCTCAACCAGATAGAACACCTTTGGGATTAATTAGAATGGAGACTGCGAGCCAGGCCTTCTCATCCGACATCAGTGCCTGCCCTCACAAATGCTCTTCTGGAAGAATGGTGAAACATTCCCATAGACACCCTCCTATACCTTGTGGACAGCCTTCATAGAAGAGTTGAAGCTGTTATAGCTGCAAAGGGTGGGCCAATTCAATATTGAACCCTATGGACTAAGACTGGGATGCCATTAAAGTTCATGTGCCTGTAAAGGCAGGCATCTCAATACTTTTGGCAATATATCCAGTATACTATGATAAATTTTATATATATATATATATATATATATATACACACACATCTGTATATACTGTATATCATTTTTCTTCACTTCAGCTAGGGTGGCTGGGTGGCTGTGGAGCTGCCTGTTCACTTTTATGGTACTCACGGGTGCCGCTACCTGGACCAAATCTAATCTGTGAGGCACAGCAGCACTCATGCCACAGTCTGAATGTGCTGGAAAAAGATGACTATAAAAATCTGACTTTGGAGGAGAGAGCATAGCCCATATCTCCTCCTGGCTCTGTCTTCCTCCCCAACATTGACTTGCAGCTCTGTTTGGTATCTGACAGTAGTAGTGACACTGCTGTCACTAGTACTTCTATCAGCCTATAGCAGTTAAGAGAGAAAATCCCTGGTGACTCTTAGGTCCTTCAGGCAAGCTAATTAGATGAAGAGCACATTTAAAAGAGACCCCGTCACCACCTAAATGACTATTTTAAAAAAGCTGTATAAAAAAAAAGGTAATACTTACATTGTATGCTCATTTGTTTGAATATACTGTATATGGCATGAATTGATTTTAAATATCTTCCGAAAATTATAGAAGATGTGTTATGGACCAATGTGTTACATGTAGGCTGTGCTGAAAATTGTTCTGTAATTAATAAGGCGCACATGAAAACGCATGTTCTCTTTTTAAGAACAGCTTATGGATGTAATTGTAAAATGACAATAACATTATTATTGTATAAACACGGTTTCAAAAGTATTTTGTTTTTATACTTAAATATATATATATATATACACATACATACATACATACACAGTATATGCTTTGCTTATTTACTGTCACTATATGCATTAGGCTCACTAACGCACCATAAAATTGCAGTTATCTTCAGCCAATGAGTTCAATGAAATTTGAAAATGACAGTCACATGGATGAAGATAAGGTTCCTTATATTTGTGTAAAGCTCCATGGACTGAGCCGATTGTGTTTCAGCCCTGCTGAATTCACACGTTTGGGAGATTATTGCTAGTTTGGCCATGCAAGGCCTTTGCAAGAGCGGTGGGCTTGTGCATGCTTACCTTCCATTAGAGAATTTTTCTGCTGCTAGTAACCTAGCAACAGTGTAGCCGACAGTTGCCAGAGGCCAGGAGGTCTGCATGTTAAAACTGACAGTTGCTCTTGCAGAAGGACAACCCTCACAGAATAAATACAGTATGTAGCTCTGGGCTTATGTCAGTGTTTGAGAAAGAGATCATAAAAGTCACAAAGGTAGTTAGAGAGAGCTGCTGAGAAGTGTAAGAAAATGTCACCCAGAGCTGTAAGTAAAAAGAAGGAAAAAATGATATATAAAGTAGGCACACCAAACATCAAAATAATTCTTTTGCAATAGAATCATATTCAATATATACAGTATAGAAGCACATAAATAGTACAATAGGTACAAATATCCTAGCATGTCATATTATAACAAGCATAACACAACAAAGGTATGTCCTGCACCGTTTATCCCATTTTATAATCAGAAGAATACATGCGTACACATAAGCAAAGTAAGCATAGCTCAGTCATATAGCAGTTTATGTTGTAAACACATACAAGAAAACCGTACCCGAATATACGTAGAAAACATAGTAGAGCCTGTGGCAGGCGCAGTACCCTTTGGTGCCTAGTGCGCTGTGGCATTAGAAAAATGATGCAATTGCTGTTTCTTTGTTTGATTAGACTGACTTTACTCTGTAATTCCTCCAATGCCGCTCTACGGATGCAGTAGGTTTAAAGAGCACACCGAATACTTTAGTTAACTTCTTTAATAACTTCAATCTTCTTCATATAACACTGCTTACAATGGCTTATTTCTTTCATATTACAATGGTTTATTTCGTATTACATTGGGTTGATTCGATAGCTTATCTCGATAGATTCATTAGAATTCGTTCGATTATGATTACTCTACAGTGACTTGATTCGTGAGTTCGTAAATTCGATAGGTTCGGTGGAAATACAAGTAAACACACACAACAGTTTTTACATACAGATCTACCTGCATTGCTAAACAACAGAGGAACACACAAGTGCATTAAATACCTATTTGGCCTTCTCTGCTTCCATAAAGCTTTTCTGATTGGAACTTTGTCTGTTTCCTCTTCTGTCTGGTGAGCATGTGTCTCTAGAAAATCCTAGCAGGGAGTTTTACACAGGCATAAATGTGAAACTGGCTGGGATTGGTTAAGGCTCTGTACAGTGTGAGGCTGTCTGTGATTGGCTCACCTTTAACTAACTCTTAAAGGCATAGTTTCCTTTTCTGCTTCTGCTAACACAATGAATATAAAAATGTCATATAACAATCAAAGACATAAATTACAGCAATGATTCTGCTTTTGGCTTTAACATATGCACATATATACTGTACTGAGGTTATTGGCAGGTTTGGTATACACATATATGTGAACCATATTAACAAACTAGGACTGGTCTTAGCTGGCCAGCTACAGAGCCAGACCCTGGTGAGAAGAGAGAGGAGGAGGGAAATCCAATGGTTCAGTACTGTGAGATTCTCCCTTTCTCAATTACCCTGCAGAAGGTTATCCTAAAGTTTCGAGGTAAGAAAGCTCCCTCCTGCCGGGGGGAAACTCAATATTTAAGGAGGGAAAAGGAGTCTGTGGAAGTCCTTGAGAAAGGGTGTCTCTCACACTGAAATGTTGAATTTCCCTCTCTCTCTGTTCACCTGGGTCTCACTTTCTTTCCAATCACTCTATCTGGCTACTAATCTTTGGATGTGTTCACACCATAAACTGCTATATACTGTATTTTTCTCTCCATAAGACGCACTTTTTTTCCCCCAAAAAATGGGGGAAAATGTCTGTGTGTCTTATGGAGTAGCTGGCTGGGCCGGCCGCTCGACTCTACTGTGAAGAACCCGATCCTCCATCCTACCTGTCCCTTGGTCCAGTGGTGTCCTGCTTCCATTGGCCGCCTTCTCTCCCTCGTGCCGGCATCTTCAGTGTGGGCATCCGGCTGTGACAGCTTGAGGCTTCACAGCCGGGTGCCCACTGTGCATGCGCGAGAAGCACTGCGCTTTGTGAATGGCCCCGTAGTCTTGTGGGACGTGTCACATATCCCACAAGACTACAGGGAGGGAGGGGGGGAGGACAACTCTACAGAAGTGGGAGCGGGTACCTGTCAAATTGGGGTACCCGCAACCCCAAAGATCTCCTGTACTATGTCCACAGTCTGGTCATCTCCTGAACTATGTCCACAGTCTGGTCATCTGCTGTAGTATATCCACAGTCTCTGGTCATCTCCTGTACTATGTCCGCAGTCTCTGGCCATCTGTACTATGTCTGCAGTCTCTGGTCATCATCTGTACTATGTCTGTAATCTCTGGTCATTTCCTGTACTGTGTCCGCTTTCCCTGGTCATCTCCTGTACTATGTCCGCAGTCTCTGGTCATCTCCTGTACTATGTCCGCAGTCTCTGGTCATCTCCTGTACTATGTCTGCAGTCTCTGGTCATCTCCTGTACTATGTCCGCAGTCTCTGGTCATGTCCTGTACTATGTCCGCAGTCTCTGGTCATCTCCTGTACTATGTCCGCAGTCTCTGGTCATCTCCTGTACTATGTCTGCAGTCCATTGGTTCAAAATTTTTTTTCTTGTTTTCCTCTTCTAAAATCTAGGTGTGTCTTGTGGTCAGGTGTGTCTTATGGAGCGAAAAATACGGTAACTGAGTTTTGCTTATTTTGCCTATGTACAGTACATGCGTGTATTTTTGTGAATATAAACATGGGGAAAAACAGTTCAGCCCATACCTGTGTTGTATAATGCTTGATATACCAGGAAATTTGTATATATTATACTATTTATGTGCATTTTTATTATATTGAACATAATTCTGTTTCAAAAGCATTCTTTTGACCTTTGGCGTGCTTACCCTATGGAGTTTTTATTATCGTATTAGCAGGTTGTTACACTGTGTATATGTTCAAGCGCTCTAAAAAATCGTTTCTTGTTGTCAAAATAATAGTGTTAGCGATAGTGGTGTGCAAATCTTTATTATTTGTAAGTAACAAAAAAGAGGATCCCTGTGAGGTTATCTTTGAAAACTATTCTCTTGATAGAGAAAGAGAGAGCAAGAAAAAAAGAGAATGCTCAGTTCACTAAGCTGTAAAGCATGTGTTATCTGTCATTACCTGTCTTTATTTTCCATGTAGCTTCTATTTTCAACCCTCATTGCTGAAAATAACAATGATTAGGCACAATTCACAGGGGTAAAACACCAAGATAAGGATCCTGGTCAAAAGCAACTTCTCCAACTGATTCCAAGGAGATTTGAAAATTACAGTGACGTGACTGAAAGCTTTGTGAACTGAGCAAATCATGATCTTTACTGGTAAGTAAATTAAGCCTATTGCGGCTGCAAGTTATCATGAGATATACTGTTCTCCAAACACTAGGGGAAATATTTCAACAATAGCTTTGTTCAGTATATAAATGGAACTGCACAATGGCAGGGACTGCTGTCAACACCTATCACTCTCCAATTGGAATGTGTAATGAAATGGAATATAAGGGTGTGACGCTGTTCTCAAATTAAGTAAAAGCTGACACCTATCCGAAGTGGTGTAAATCTATAAATGAATTCTGATCCCCATATCGTGAAAGTCTTAATGTACTACAGGTCACCTTCCCCTTTTTCCTGCAATTGTCAGATTAGAGTGTGAGTGGGATGAAAAGAAGGTAATCCTAGGGAATCCTGCAGGGCGCTCTACCGTGATTATTATTATTATACAGGATATATATAGCATCAACAGTTTGCTCAGCGCTATTGTAGGTTTACACAACTTCGCCCCTCTTGTATTGAACTGTATTGTTGCTGTATTGTCTCCCTTTATATTGTAAAGCGCTGAGCAAACTGTTGGCACTATATAAATCCTGTAAAATAATAATATAATAACTTCGGATAGGAGTCAGCTTTAACTTAATTTGAGAACAGCGCTACACCCTTATATTCCAATAGCTTTGTTCAACCACAATCCATATTAATTTTTGGATTGACAAAGGGTCATCATCATCAGACAACACAAGTGGTTTGCGGGGGTATGGAAGACAGCTTTGTACCTGTGGAACATCCCAGTCTGTTTTGGTCTTCTAGCATGAAGAAGCTGCAGGGTCAGGGTTTCTCTTATACTTATATTTGCTAAGAAGGGACAGAACCTCTTTACCACTGTTAGATCTGTCTTTGATGGATTGTATAGCTTTGTTGCTATTACTCACTCAACTTCCTATGAAAACTATTCTAATGCTAGGTAGGGCTTCCCATTGCTTTAAAAACAGCTTTAATTCTTTGTGGTATAAATTCCACATTTTACAAACATTTCTTTGAGATTCTGGTTCATGTTGACATAATTGCCTCATGCAATTTCTGCAGAATTGTTAGCTACAGTTGCAAGAAAAAGTATGTGAACCCCTTGGGATTACGTGGAGTTTTGCATGAATTGGGCATAAAATGTGCTCTGAACATCATCTAAGTCACAACAATAGAAGAACACAGTCTGCTGAACATAATACTACACAAACATTAGATGTTGCCATGGTTTAATTGCACATAACATGTAAACATTCACAGTGCAGGGAGGAAAAAGTATGTGAGGCCCTAGCTTAATGACTTCTCCCAGAGCTAATTGGAGCCAGGAGTGAGCCAACCTTGACTCCAATCAGTGTGATGATATTGGATGTGTTGCTGACAGTTGTCCTGCCCTTAAAAAACACACACCTGTTTTGGGTTTACTGGTTTCAAGAAGCACTGTCTGATGTGAACCATGCCTCACAGAAAAGAGCTCTCAGAAGACCTACGATCAAGAATTGTTGACTTGCATGAAGCTGGAAAGGGTTACAAAAGTATCTCCAAAAGCCTTGATGTTCATGTGTCCACAGTAAGATAGACTGTCTGCAAATGGAGAAAGTTTAGCACTGTTGCTACTCTCCTTAGGCGTGGTCGTCCTGTAAAAATGACTGCAAGAGCACAGTGCAGAATGCTCCATGAGGTAAAGAAAAATCCCAGAGTGTCAGCTAAAGACCTACAGAAATGTCTGGCACATGCTAACATTTTTGTTGACACATCTACAATAAGGAAAACATTAAACAAGAATGGAGTACATGGGAGGACACCACGGAGGAAGCCATTGCTGTCCAAAAAGAATATTGCAGCACGTTTGAAGTTTGCAAAAGAGCACCTGGATGTTCCACAGCACTACTGGCAAAATATACTGAGAACATATGAAACCAAGATTGAGTTGTTTGGGAAGAACACACAACACTATGTGTGGAGAAAAAAAGGCACAGCACACCAACATCAAAACCTCATCCCCACTGTAAAACATGGCGGAGGGAGCATCATGGTTTGGGGCTGCTTTGCTGCCTCAGGGCCTAGACGGATTGTTGTCATTGATGGGAAAATGAATTCCAGAGTTTATCAAGCATTTTGCAGGAAAACGTACGACCATCTGTCCGCCAACTGAAGCTCCGCAGAGGATGGGTGATGCAACAGGACAATGACCCAAAGCATACAAGTAATTCAACAAAACAATGGCTGCAACAGCACAGAATACGCCTTCTGGAGTGGCCCAGTCAGAGTCCTGACCTCAACCCGATTGAAATGCTGTGGCATGACCTTAAGAGAGCGATTCACACCAGACATCCCAAGAATATTGCTACACTGAAACAGTTTTGTGAAGAGGAGTGGTCCAAAATTACTCCAGATTGTTGTGCAGGTCTGATCTGCAATTACAGGAAATGTTTGGTTGAGGTTATTGCTGCCAAAGGAGGGTCAACCAATTATTAAGTCCAAAGGTTCACATACTTTTTCCTCCCTGCACTGTGAATGTTTACATGTTATGTGCAATTAAACCATGGCAACATCTAATGTTTGTGTAGCATTATGTTCAGCAGACTGTGTTCTTCTATTGTTGTGACTTAGATGATGTTCAGAGCACATTTTATGCCCAATTCATGCAAAACTCCACGTAATCCCAAGAGGTTCACATACTTTTTCTTGTAACTGTATACATTTAGGCTGCAAATCTCCCATCTTACTGGATTGCAAGGGCGTTTGAATACATTTTGATCCAGCGACTTTGAAGGCCACTGAGAAAGTGAAGGGTGGTATTCACCAGGGAACCCCCTAACAGTGGTTTGGACTGGAATGTTCCCAATTCACTTTGTCAGATACTAGCAGACATTGCAAGGAGATGCAATAGGATCTCCAGCTGAGATGGCCAGGTGACTAGTAAGGAAATGGAGGAAGCTGGTGGCAGCACCAATGAAAGATGTTCAGATGTGTCTGCATGCTAAAGTTCGGAGGAGCAAAGTTTGGCAAACTGAGTGTACCAGGCTAACCATGCCCAGCTGCAGAGGTTCAGAGGAGCATAATTTGTCAAAGAACGCTTTCAGCCAGGAGCAGCAAGTAGAGCAGTGCCTTTGGCTAGGAGCAAGAGGTAGAACATAAAAAAGCAGTGCCTGAGGCCAGGAGTGACCAGTGAACCACGAACAGTGCCTGTAAGCAGGAGTCACAGCTGGGGTGTACCAGGAACAGCAAATACATTCAGGAGTGACAAATACACCATAGCAGGAATAGTGCCAGTGGCCAGGAGCAACAGGTAAAGTGTATCTGCAACAGAGTCTGTAGCCAGGAGTTACAGGTAGAGCATACCATAAACAGTGCCTGTGACCAGAAACAACAGGTAGAACATACCAGCAGCAGTGCCAAGCAGCACAGGAGGCTTAGGAATATAAAAGGTACAGGCTTTGGAAACACACAGGGACTCAGAAACATATGAACAAATGTTGCATGGGCATCTGCCTTGAAGTGAACATCCTTTGGGGATGCAACCCAGTGGGCTTAATGCGCCTGATTTCCTGCAGCGGCAATAAATGGAATTCAACCATGTAGTGTCATTTGCACACGCTTAGAACCATGTTACATAGTTATATAGTTGGTCTGGCTGAAAAAAGACAAACGTCCATTCAGTTCAACCATTAAAAAAAAAAAATAAAGTTATAATCCTACACCCACAGTTGATCCAGTGGAAGGCAAAAAAAACTCAGCAAAGCATGATCCAATTTGCTACTTCAGGGAAAAAAATTCCTTCCAGATCCCCCGGAGAGGCAATCGGATAATTCCCTAGATCAACTTTACCTATATATGTTAGTATCCAGTTATATTCTATGTATCCAAGAAAGAATCCAGGCCTTTTTTAAAGCAATCCACTGAGTTGGACAGAACGAACTCTTGAGGGAATGTATTCCACAGCTCTTACTGTGAAGAAACCTTTCCGTGTTTGGAGAATAAATTTATTTTCCTCCAGACGTAAAAAGTGCCCCCTTGTCCTCTGTGATGACCTCAGGGTGAATAACTCTACACCAAGTTCACTATATGAACCACTGATGTATATATACATGTTGATCATATCCCCACCTTAATCTCCTCTTCTCAAGAGAGTATAAATTTAGTTCCTCTAATCTTTCCTCATAGCTGATCTCCTCTATGCCTCTTATCAGTTTGGTTGCCCTTCTCTGTACTTTCTCCACTTCCCCAATGTTCTTTTTGTGAATTGGTGCCCAAAATTGAACTGCATATTCCAGATGAGGTCTTACTAATGATTTGTACAGGGGTAATATGATATCTCTCTCTCTCTGGAGTCTATGCCTCTTTTAATACAAGAGAGGATTTTGCTCGCTTTAGAAACCACAGCTTGGCATTGCATGCCATTATTAAGCTTGTGATCTACCAGAACTCCCAGATCCTTCTCCACCATTGATTTCCCCTGTTGTACTCCCCCTAGTATGTATGATGCATGCATATTCTTAGCCCCCAAGTGCATAACCTTACATTTATTTATTACAGGTACTTAAATAGCGCCGTCAATTTACAGAGCACCTTTACGTATATATATTGTATATTTACATCAGTACCTAACCCTGAAGGGGCGTACAATCTAAGGTCATCAATATTAAATCTCATTTGCCACATAGTTGCCCAATTAAACAGTGCATTGAGGTCGGCTTGTAAGTTGGAGACATCCTGTAAGGACGTTATTCCACTGCACAGCTTGGTGTCATCTGAAAAGACTGAAATGGGATTTTTAATCCCAGAGCCTATATTTAGAAATATGTTAAAAAGTAAGGGTCCCAACACTGAACCTTGGGGTACACCACTGGCAACCCTAGACCATTCAGAGTATAAATCATTAACCACTACTCTCTGAATACGATCTTTTAGCCAGTTTTCTATTAATTTACATAAGCCTGTAGACTTTACCTTACACATTAGCCATGTGTGGGGAACTGTGTCAAACGCTTTTACAAAATCCAAGTATACCACGTCCACCGCCACCCCTCTGTCCAAGGTTTTGCTCACCTCCTCATAAAAATGCTGTTGGAAAAAGAAAATTTTTTAGCTACTATAGTCTTTCAGCAGCTCAAACCAGTCTGTCTGAACTCTTTCATCAGCAAGCCATTTTTGTATTTAAAATGAAGGCCCACTGGATGTTTTTTCCAACATTCTGAGAAAATGCTCAAGACTCTTGTGTATAGGAATCCCAAGAGATCAGCAGTTACAAAAATACTCAAACCAGTCTGGCACCAACAATTATATCACAAACAAATTCTGCTGTCTTAAAAAGCTTCTGCATGAATGTATGCATTATGCTGTTGTCAAACGTTTGGCTGATTAGACAATTACATGAATAGACAGGTCTACAGATGGTTTGTTTGGTGAGTGAGTATTCCTGCTTTGCTAGACAGTGACTTCAGTGTGAAGAAGTGAATGCAGAAACAGAGTTCACACAATTTTTCCTGCTAAGAAGTCATTAAAGCCAGCCTCATCTGAAAAAGCAAATTCCATAGACAAAGCCATGTTGGACCTAGTCAGTGCTCATGATGAATAGCTTTGTTTATCAAGTCATGTGATTGTCACAACAGAGTTGACATGATAATCATATGACTTTGTCTAGAACCAAATGATTAGAGTTATCATTACAGTTAACGCTAGGGTTGAGGTTAACATTATGGTAAGTTTTAAGGTTTGAATGAGGGTTTATGTTGGTGAAAACAAAAATATTTTTAATTCCCAATGTTCATATAAGCCACAGTGTGAACATGTCATGTTAGTAACCTAACCACCTGTCCCCTGTACCCTGTTCTTCTGCATATACTACGGTCACCCTATGGCTCTATCCTACACTCTTTAACTCACATCTTCAATCTCTCCCTTTCTACTGGCATATTCCCCAACCCTCTAAAACATGCCCATACTTAAAAAGGCCTCTTTGGACCCCAGCAATCTTAAAAATCTAAGATTCATCCCCTTACTCCCTTTTGCCTCCAAACTCCTTGAACGTCTAGTCTACAACCGGCTCAGCTTCCACCTCATTGAGAATGATTCTTCTTGATTCCCTTCAGTCTGGATTTCGCCCACAACACTCCACAGAAACTGCTCTCCTAAACGCACAAATGAATTACTAACAGCTAAAACGAACGGTCACTATTCTGTACTTTTACTCTTGAACCTCTGCCTTTGACACAGTTGACCATCCTCTCCTCCTCAAATAACTTCATTTTTTTGGTTTCCATGATTATACTCTCCATTGGTTTGCACTTTACCTATCTCACCCCACATTCAGTGTCACTTACAACTCTACTTCCTCCTCTCCTATTCCTCTTACCGTCAGGGTCCCCCAAGGTTCTGTCCTTGGGCTTCTCCTATTCTCGATCTAAACCTCTTCCCTGGGTCAGCTGATAGATTCCCATGATTTCCAATATGATTTCTATGCTGATGACATACAAATCTATCTCTCTACCCCTCAGTTCACCGCATCATGTATCACGGATTTACTAACAGACATATCATACTGGATGTCACACCACTTTCTCAAACTCAATCTATCCAAACCTGAGCTCATAATTTTTCCTCCTGCAATGTGCCCCTTCCCCTGATTTCTCAATTAAGATCAATGGCACAACTATCAACCCATCCCCACATTCCAAGGTGCTAGGGGTATCCCAGGATTCTGAACTATTCTTTCAGACCCACATCCAATCCTTGTCCAAATCATGCCATCTCAACTTCTACAACGTCTCCAGAATAAACTCCTTTTTAACCAATAACACCACAAAACTTCTAATACACTCCCTGCTTATTTATTTATTTATTTCAGGTACTTATATATATCTCTCGCCTCGACTACTGCAACTCCCTCCTCATTGGCTTAACTTTACAAAGGCTATCCCCTCTTCAGTCCATCATGAATACTGCTGCCAGACTCATCCATCTTTCCAACCGTTCAGTGTCTAGTACCGTCGCTGCCAATCCCTCCACTGGCTTCCACTCACTCAACAAATAAAATTCACACTACTAACAACAACTTACAAAGTCATCCACAACTCGTCCCCCAGCTATATCACAAACCTGATCTCAAAATACCAACCAAACCACTCTCTTCCTCCCAAGACCTCCTGCTCTCTAGTTCCCATGTCACCTCCTCCCATACTCGCGCCTCCAAGACTTCTCCTGAGCTTCCCCCATCCAATGGAACTCCCTACCCCAATCCGTACAACTATCTCCTAATCTATCAACCTTTAAACAATCCCTGAAAACCTTTATCTTTAAAGAAGCGTATCCTGCTTTTAACTATTGCACTGTGTTTTTATTTTTTCCATCAGCTCAACTCCCACAGCTAAACCCTTTGTATCACTTGAAGCTCCCTCTTAGATTGTAAGCTCTAACGAACAGGGTCCTCTCATGCCAAAATTTTATTGTAACTGTAATCTCTGCCTTAATTTTGTACAGCACTGAGCAAACTGTTAGCGCTATATAAATATTGTATTATAATAATAATAGTAACTCACTACAGTACATATGTTATTAAACTGACTGAGTGGGCATGGTTTCCAGATCTTATGACATATTTTTTCAAGAGAGATGATAAAACTACAAACAGTATTGAGGGAAACAGAAAACATAAAAATTTAAAACATAATCATGCCAGAGTTATACCATCAAATTATTACTAAAGTGACCTAATTTTTTACATTTATTTTTTATTCAAAAGTTTAGAAAATCACAGTAGAGAAACAGTAAAAGGTCAGTGTTAAACATAGTTACAATCAGTTGCATATCGTACAAGCTTACAAATAAAACATATAAAATAGATTACATCTTAATATAGAGTAATACATATTCACATCTCAAAGAGAGAGATCATAAAGCAAGAATTTATTGCAAGTTATAGGTCTCCCTGGAGCAATATCTTTGCAAATAAATGGTCAGCAATGGCAAATCATAGATAAGGAACACACAAAGGAAAAGTGAAACATGGTCCAGTTCACAGGCAGTACAATATAGCACAAGGGCATACAGTATATAGAAACTCCTAGGGTATATATCTACATAATGGGTCCCCTTTCAGGCACAGATATTCTGTATAGTCTATTGAAGAAGGTTAGTGCTCAGATAACATTCAAAAGTAAAACACAGTTCTGGCAATTAAGCCATAGTTCCTATAAAAAATAGAATTTTGATAGGGTCTGTTTATTTGCAAACATTAATTCATAGTATGCAGTCTCATAAGGAATAGTTGATTAAAGTTTGAAATAGAAGAAGATCTGGATGTTTCCAGTCTAGTGATACAATATCTGGCTGCTGTTATGGTATGAAAGATTAACAACCGTTTTGTTTTATGGAACTGCTGCAAGGCCAGTCCCAATAGGGCTAGTTCTGGTCTTCCAGGAACATCATACACCACTACTAAGGAGATAAAAATAAATTTCAGTGTCCAAAAATGTGTCATGTTGGGGCATGTCCATTACATGTGTATGAGTATACCTTTGTCTCCACAGCTTCTATGACATGTCACAAAGCACTGCAAAACTTTCCTGGACATTCTAAGGATAAAATATGATCTGAGTAAAATTTTCTGTGCTGACTCCCAATGCCATGTGGAATGAGATGCTTGGTAAGACCATATACAGGCTCTTAAATGCCATTCCTCAGTGAATGTGATACCCAAGTCTTCATCTTATATCCAGCCTAGCATATGATTTGGCAAAGCTGTTGTGATGGGAGAGAAGCATATAGAAAAATGAAATAACTCTAATTTTCGAGTTTAGGTTGTTATTGTATGAGAAGACTTGAGACCTCATTCACGACACATGCAGGGATATGAGTTTTTTTTCTGTCTCTGCAAGGGCACAAAGAAAACAACTGTTCTCCATGTGCCCTGGTATCACGTGCATATTTTGTTCTGTGCAGAAATCTGCAACATGCATGCAGTTTTCTGCACATAAAAACACACATGACATCAACATTGTGGTGTGAACAGGACACAGAGAAAAACTGTTTTTTTTGCACCCTTGCAGAGAGTTTATCCTGTGCAGAAAAAAAACCTCACCTGTTTTTCCATGAGTTTTTTTATGCACATATGGTGTAACCTAGGGTGAAATGTTTGCTTTTGGTAGAGAAATATTTAAAATTCAATGTTTCTTTTGTAAATATTAAAATTAGATCTTTATGTTGAAGATAGTATTTTACAGTTACATTTACAAAGGAGTCAAATATGAGTAAACAAAATCACAACATTTTGTTACCCCAGCACCCAACCAATTGTCCAAGCATATCTTGGAAATCAGCACAGAAAATGTTTTAATTGAAAATTCTAATATGTTTCCAAGAGACTTGCCCACAGTGTTGCCATATGTCAAGTGAGTGGCACAAAAGACAGCTTGCCAGTTAAAATTGGGTTGAAGAGGGAGGCTACTAAAATAGAAGGAAGATACATCTGGACTCATTTTTTTGATTACTTTGAATTCCACCAGTTTTTTAAAACTAATCAAGCATAGTGGCTTTATGATATTTCAGAATGATGATGATGATAAGTGAATTTTAGCAAAATCCCCCTAACATAAGCTTTCTTGGAGTTCCAGAAAACAAAATCACTCATGCCATTAATAGCATTATACTGTATGAAACTGGAAATGGAGTGAAACGATATAATATATAAGTAGAAGCTCTTTATCTACTAGAAAGAAGTCTATTCTGGAGCAGTATCCATGTAGAATAGAGAAAAGGCTATACTGTTTTTCTTTAGCATGTTGACTTCACCAAACATCATAAAGATTCTCAGATGTAAGATTTCTACTATAGCCCCAGTATGACGTCTGTTAGTATTGGTTGTAGTTAGTGAAATTTCTGCAATAATATTAAAATCTCCACAGGTCAGTAAATCACCTTGCAGATAAAGTTTTGCAATTCCCAAGACTCTGCTGAATTTTTTTATGGTTAGAATATGCGGCATACAAACAGACCCCTGTGATGGGTATATATGCTATGCCTGCCACTACAATTATAAAATGGCCGCCAAGGTCCAACATCATTTGGTGCATTTGAGTAGAAACATAGTCTGTAAAGGCTACCAAGATATTTATTATTTGCAGAAGCTGTAATAATGTGGGAGATTTCTGATATGCATATGGTGTGCATATAGGAGATCTATCCTGCAAATATGTGAATGCCCTCTGTGGCTAGACTCATCCACCTCACCAACCGCTCCACATCTGCCACCCCCTTCTGCCAATCCCTTCACTGGCTCCCGATTGCCCAATGCATTAAATTCAAACTACTAACTCTGACATACAAAGCCATTCACAATGCTGTCCCAAACTACCTAACCGACCTGATACCCAAATACCACCCTACCCGTGCCCTTCACTCCTCACAGGACCTCCTACTCTCCAGCTCCCTGGTCTCCTCCTCCCACGCCCAACTGCAGGAGTTCTCCAGGACCTCCACCATCCTCTGGAACTCCCTACCCCAATCCATCAGACTATCACCTATCCTCCTCACCTTCAGGCGCACCCTGAAAATCCACCTCTTCAGGGAAGCCTACCCCACCCTCACCTAACAACCGATCTCCTCCACTCCTCCTACCACACCATCCCCCACAGCCACTTCCTCCTGTACCACTATCCTCTCCTTCCTAGATTGTAAGCTCGAAGGAGCAGGGCCCTCAAACCCCTCGTGTATTGTATTGTACTGTTTTGTCTCATGTTCTGTCCCCCTTGCTATTGTACAGCGCTGAGCAAACCCTTTGGCGCTATATAAATACTGTATAATAATAATAAAAATTTACCTTTTAGTAAGATATAATATTAATAATTCGTAAAGTATCATGTACTACCGCCAAGAAAATTTGAGTGTTCTTCAACATGTGAATCACGTCTGCAAAAAAGACTGATTTTTGTATTCTCTGGAGTCAATCATAAAACAAGAAATCTTCTTCTGAGATCTAATATACTCTGCAAGTGGCTACATTAATAGGTTGAAAATTATTGATAAGAGGGCAACGTTAGCGGGTATTGTTGGTAATATAGAAGAGTTTTAAAGGTATTCCTGATGAATATACTCATGTTCATGACCATGTATATAAAGCTGTAATAGCTGATAAAATAAGCCATTGGTAGCCAACTTTTTGAAGTACTCAAATGAGATATCTCCAATGTACTCTATTGAAAGCCTTCTCTGAACCCAAAACTAGGAGAAGAGAAAGTTTGTGTTTTTTCTGCATGGTAAATTATGGTAATAAGAAACCTTGTGGCATCTAGTGTTTTTCTGCCTTATGTAAATCTGGATTTATCTGGGTATATTAGGTTCAAGAGTATGTCCATGAGGTGATTAGCTAACAACTTTGCATAAAGTTTGAAGTCATTATTCAGAAGGGACGTAGGATGAAAGTTCTGAAGTACATTTGGTTCCTTCCCTGGCTTTGGTAATGTGATTATAAGAGCATTAAGCATTTCTTGGGGATAGGAGGAGTAGGTCACAGCAGTATTGTGTACGGTATTTCATCTTCAAATAAGGTCGAAAGATAGTTTTGAATGGTTTATAATAGCCTGCAACTCCATCTGGTACTGGGGACCTATTATTTGGCATTTCATTGCATATTTCATATTTCATTACATATTACATTTCATTACATATTTCAGACAATGTAAATGGTGAATTTAACTCATGAAGGTGGATTGTAGAAAGATGGAAGATTAAATGATTTAGCAAAATTGAAAATGTTTTTGATGGAAGGTTGTGCTTAAATGTCGTCATCTTTTGAGTTATATAAATAGCTATAATAGCTACTAAAAGGGTCTGCTATCTCTTGAGGATTATATAATTGAGTTTTCTGATTGGATAAAGAAGGTAGGGAATTTTTACCCTATTAGAGTGTCTCTTTAATTGTTATGCCAAGGTTTTCCCTACCTAATTGCCTGTGGCATATAAAGACATTTTAAGACTCCTGGACTTTTTTCAAAGTATTATCCATTTTCATATCTAAGTTGTGTCAAGAACAATCTAAGTTTGGGACAGGCTTAAATCTTATTCTGTAATTCGAGAATCCTAAGAGGTGAGTTGATCTGAACGCTGCATGCTCCTTCTAGCATATGCACCCAATTGTATAAAAATGCCTTGAATGAAAACGTTGTGGGCATTCCATGGTATGAATGGGTTTGTAACTGAGGTGACGTTAAGTTGAAAAAACTCAATTAAGTGCTTTTTCAACAGTTTGTTGTTTTGTGGAGATTGCATGAGGAATGCCTTGGATCACCAAATAAATGATGAATTGGATAGTGGTCTGTCCATAACAGTAAAAATTATAGGTGCATAGTCAAATAATGCAATTTCATTGATTCTAGAATTTGCAACTCTTTGAACTTGTAATTTTTTCCAGTAAAAAGAGGTCAATTCTGGAAAAGGAATTACGGTTAAAAGTAAAAAAAGTGTAATCTTTTTCACTATCATGTTGACAGCACCAGACATCATAAAGCTTCTGTTTTTGTATGAAAGCTTGTGGAGCTGGTGTGCGTCTTTTAACAGTAGTCCAGGAGCCTGGAAGGTTGTCAATATTCATATTAACCCCTTGCCTACCAGGCACTTATGCCCCCTTCCTGCCCAGGCCAATTTTTAGCTTTCAGCGCTGTCGCACTTTGAATGACAATTGCGCGGTCATGCAAGATTGTACCCATATGAAATTGTTATAATTTTTTTCACACAAATAGAGCTTTCTTTTGGTGGTATTTATTTGCCACTGGGTGTTTTATTTTTTGCACTATAAACAAAAAAAGAGCAAAAAATTTGAAAAAAAAAGTTTCTTTGTTTCTATTGTAAAATTTTGCAAACAGGTAATTTTTCTCTTTCACTGATGTGCGTTGATGAGGCAGCACTGATAGGCGGCACTGATGGGTGGCACTGATAGGCAGCTCTAATGAGGTGGCATGGATAGGCTGCACTGATGACCTGGCACTGATGAGGCGGCACTGATGCTGTACTGATATGCAACAATGATGGGCACTGATAGGCGGCACTGATGGGCACTGATGGGTGGCACTGACTGACTGTATACTGTATTTATACTGTATAAAACTTGATATTATTGATATTAACTTGATATCTACAGCACATGTGTCAAACACAAGGCTTGTGGGCTGAATCCGGCCCTCCAGGCCATATTATGTGGCCCTCACACCTCTCCTGCACCTGTGCCTCCCCTACCCCAGCAGTCAGCATCATAGAGGAGGAAAGAACTCTTCCCACATATCCTGCGCCTCTGTGTACAGCTGCAGCACCCCCTTGTCTCCGCCTCCCTGGTCTCAGCTTTCAGCAATCTCCATAAGCTGACTACAGCCCTCCTTTGGACCTCCTCTAGACCTTGTACTTTCTGCTTCCCTGCTCTGCCCCCAGCTTCCTGGAAGCAGCACAACGTAAGGGGGGTGCACTGGGATGTAAGGGAGGATGGGGGGCTCTTGATACAACCGGCTCTTTGAGAAGAACCATAATGCTGATGCGGCCCACAAAGAAATTGAGTTTGACAACCCTGGTCTATAGTATATAAATTATTGTTCTGCCTTCAGCAGAGAAATTCATCATTCCTCCCTGAATAATTACATCTGGCCACTAGATGGAGCCCAGAAAAAATTTACTGTTTTACAGAAACTAAAGACTATTTTGCCTTAATAAAAAAATTCCTTTATTCTAAGTAAAGGAAACAGGTGCATCATGGGAGCTCATACTTCAGTTTAAGAACTGAAAGAAAGGAACGAGCAATAATTCTCTGCAGCACGTCATGTACTGAACTTACATTCCCTACAGGCACCATCTCTGGTGAGTATGGACTTATTGTCATCCGTGGCTTAATTATTTCATTGTCTTTTGTATGTTTCACACATTGATTATATGTATATTTAATTTGTTTTTTCCCAATAGTTTTGCCCCGCCCTGTTTTGTTAATAAAGCTTCAAGATTACATTCAGTCTGGTTTATTGCAGAATAGGAGGTTTTAGCTGCATATTGAGTTACACACAGGGGAACGTGTAGCGAGGACAGAACAATTATGGTTAATGTTATAAGCTGGTTTCAGTAGTTCTTCTGCTCCTAATTACATTGACTATGGGTAAATTGCCCAGGAAAGGAATCCACTCTGTTCAGAGGCCCTGTCCTAGATGAAAGCACTGTCAACTTTATTATGAAACCCACTCTTCCACGTAGCAAAGGTTCTGGTTCTCTTACTTACCTACAGTTTTGGGGAAGGCCATCCCTCCCCCCCCCCCAAAAAAAAGAGAGCCACAATAGTACTTAACCTTGATTTGTGTATTGCTTAAGAGTTATTGAAAATATGTATGAAAAATGTATGGAATTAGAAACTGAAAAATAACTATGTTCAAGTGGTTTTGACAGGGGTTTTTCAGTTGTTACAGGGAGATTAATTGACTAGGCAGAAGTAATAAATGAGTGCCTGCTAAACCCTGATCTACATTCTGTCATTTACTATAAATAGAAATAAAAACATGCAAGATCACATAAAGTGAATGTCTATAGATAAGGGAGAGGGGAGCACAGTAGGCACCTGTCTGCCTCTTGGGAAAAAATTAGAAACATCAACTTTCTAAGCCCAGCCAGGAAGCTTTGTCCATGGTCACTCTGGTGCCATCAAAGTTTGTATAGAAACATGAGGGACAGGGCGTTGGCAACAATTTAGCATCAAACCTGAACAGGATTTATACACTCAACTAACAAAATGCTAATATCTAATAACTTCCCTCTAAATACAGAGATTCCTATTCCAAATATTCCAAATATATTCAAACTCAATATTCTTAATTTTCATGCAAACTTTCAAAAATATTTAATGTTTAAAGCACATTTCTAGCAATACATACACACTTTTAAAATTCCTCTCAGCTTAACAGTATAAATCCAAATGTAAAAGCAATAGTAAAAGTGAAAGGTTTTCCTATTTTGTATTTCCTACTATATGATATCCAAAAAATATATCATATTTTCCTGGATACATCAACTGCACTGCAAACAAAGGCAATAAAATTGTGCTCGTGGGCATATTCCACATACTGTATATCAATCAATAAGTGGATGATCTGAACGTGGCCTGGATTTTAAACACTTATACATCACAATTGACCCGTGTGTGATTTGACCTCCATCCATAAAAGCATCCTATATGTCCACAAATGCAGTGGCACGGTATATATGTCCCAAGAATATGAATCACCACAAACTGCACATTCATTATAATGACAAGCAAGCTAAATCACACTGGAATATCATGGATATAAATCCCCATATATCAGCTGTATATCCACTTTGCTCCATATGCTGTTATTGCAAGACTGACATCTCATTAAAACATCTCCTCTGTACTTAAATAAGCATGTGGTAGTTTTCTATATCAGACAAAATCTCAGTGTTGATAAAATATCCTAACTGAATTAGAGTGTTTCAGTGTATCATGTACAAAATCAATCAATGGATATTGCACTGACTAAATATGGTAGTTCAGGTGTATAACTCTCAGCTGATGCCAAGCTATAAAAACATATATTTAGTTGAGTCTCTCATAGGTCACTTACATACAGTATAATAGAGGCCATCCAGATATAATAGACATCAATCTGTTAGTCAATCCTGTAGATACAAAGATGTTAATTTACTAAAGGCAAATAGACTGTTCACTTTGCAAGAAAATGTTACCTTAGCTTGATGAATGCAGTGAAAATTCACTTTGCAAAGAATGATTAATTACACGCAAGGAAATTTAAAAAAAAAATTTGTTTGCATTAAATGGTTACATTTCCTTAAAAAGTGATTTTTTTTTCCAAAGTGAGCATCCTATTTGCCTGCTCTCTGTTTCAATACAAATCAAAATTCAAATGAAAATTTTCCTTATTCTGAGATTTGGATGTATCCAGATTTCTGAATCACAATAGTAATGAATTTCAAGGAATACAAAATAAATTATAACAAAATGAATTATCCAAATATGAAAATGAATTCAAATTCAAAATTGAAACATATTGCAATAAATACAGTAAGGTATAAAAGTGAAATACGATGATGATTCTTACTTAGGCTGCTTTATGGAAAAGAATATAAAAAATTTAAAGACTAGAGTATAATAGAATAAAGTAGAATAGAAATAAAAGAATAGAATAAAATGGAACAGAATAGGGTAGAACATAGAGGGATAGAATAGGATAGAAAAGAATAGAACAGAGTAGAATAGAAAATAAAAGAATAGAATAGAATAAGATAGAATAAAAAATAAACATAGAATAGATTAGAATAAAATAGAATTAACATAGCCGTCTGCCGAAATTCGAATCAATTTGAAAACTAAGGAATATATGAAATGAATCCAAATATATGAAATTAATTCCGAAAATGAATCATCCTAACATAATGAATATGACAAAAGGAAATTATTAACGTAATGAACAAATCCAAAACTAAGCAATTTTTTTCGTTGTGCGCATTCCTATTCTGTGTGCAAATTCCTTCTACAACAATCAAATTTTCAATTTTCAAAAAAACTGTGCTATGACACAGAAAATGTGATTTTATAATCCCAAATGTATAAAATGAAATCACCAATTTATTTTAACCTTAACTCAACCCCTGACCTTTAACCTAAACCATAAATTCATTATTAAAGCTAAAACTGACCCTCAAAAGTAATTCTCAGTCTAAAATTCAACTGACTCCCCAAATACAACCTTTATTCTATCCCTAAATCACATCTAACACTTTACTTCTAAACTTCAAACCAACCCAAAAGTTAACCCTTAACTCATCCCCAATGCCAATTGCGAAGGATAAACCTACTAAACCTTTGACCTAACCCTTAAATCTAAACCCAAACATTTCTAAAAGTATAACCCTTAACATGAATCCACTAATTAACTGTATAGCTCCAAAGCCAAACCTAATAATTATTATGCCTAAAAAGGAAAACTGAAAATTGACCTACATTAATTTCAAAGAAAAACTCTAGTTTAAAAAAACAGAATGCATCTAAAATGCCTATTTACATCATTATGTTCTTGGATATCAAATTTAGTAAATTGTTAGTGTAGCATTAAGGTTGGAGATTGAGTAGTGTGGAACAAGTGTGCCAATGCTGTTTTATTTACATTTTTATCTTTTATTTAACCTTTTTTTAATCTCTGCAATAATGATCAACTGATTGCTTTTATTGATAAACAGCAGATCACCGCCCCAATTATATAGTGAAAGTGCATATTTACATAAATACCTTATTTCTAACATTTCATACTATGCTGTACTAAAGTCTTTGGCAAATAGCTACAGGGTGTGTAGAATCTTGAGAGATGTGGTTTCTGCTTAGTCTGGGATAAATGAGCCACCAACACTGTGGTTTGAGCAGAGCCTCAGAATTTTGTAACAAAGGTGAAACTGTATATTAAAAAAGAAAAAAGATTTGCATCTACATGTAAACTGTACAAGCAAAAGATTCCAATGTAAGATACAATATAATTCCCTAGTATGTCTAGTAATCAATTTTCCAGATTGTAGAGAATTTATTTTCTGGAAGAAAATTCTGGTTTGCTAAAAAAAAAGGAAATAATTTTTCCACAGGAATGTTAAATAATTTTCTATGTTGAGTACAAGCAAAAGATTCCAATGTAAGATAGGTTATAATTCCCCAGTACATCTAATGGGGTGAAACCAGGTAATCAATTTTACAGATTGTAGAGAATTTATTTTCTGGGAAAAAAAAATCTGGTTTGCTAAAAAAGGAAATATTTTTCCATAGGAATGTTAAATAATTTTCTATGTTGAGTACAAGCAAAAGATTCCAATGTAAGATACGTTATAATTACCCAGTACATCTAATGGGGTGAAACCAGGTAATCAATTTTCCAGACTGTAGAGAATTTATTTTCTGGGGAAAAAAAATCTGGTTTGCTAAAAAAGGAAATAATTTTTCCTTAGGAGTGTTAAATAATTTTCTATGTTGAGTTTTCTTCAAAACAAAAATTGTATTTTTTCTTTAATCTTGTAAGAAAATTGAGTTCCTTTGTTGCGGAAACCTATCCAGTTCATTTTTTATGATTTATTGTTGTCTAGCATGCTTTTCTTTTGATTACAGCTGCTTTGGTTTGATGTAGCATCCCTTGTTTCTGGTTATGTGATTGATTTTTATTTTAGCAGTTTATATCCTACTCATTTTCTCACACATTTTCTTCTTGTTGCTGTTATTTATGACTGAGCACATGCTGAGATGCATTTAATGCATCTCACTTATTTTCACAGCTGCAAAGATAGCTTTGGCAGAGAATAAAATGACTAGATGGAACTGATCCAAACACAAGGACTGCGATAATCTGAGTTTACTCTCTGTCAACATTTTAAAGGAAACAGAATGCATGAAAAATCAAGCTTGCAGTTGTGCTGGATTTATACTTCTCAGCCTCCATTGTGCTTGTATCTGCGGGGAATAGTTGGCATTATTTATTAGCGAATGGATGCATTATGAGCAGCCAATACTTTTTCAGTAGCATTTGCTGTCTAGGGATGCATTGTTTTATGTTTCATTTATTACACAAGAACACATTGGTTGCTTGGCAGTTAAATACCATGTGTATGCTCGGAGCAAACAGCTTAGGCCAAGCTCTTCATGGATTTAAAAAAACAAAAAACGTGGAATTAAAGTACATAAAGAAAGGGCTAATTTTTTTTAACATAGTAATGAATAGAAACTATATTATTAAAGTGCTGATAGTATATATTTAAAGAAAATCTTACCACTATGCACCTATGTAGGATGCAGTTGATTATATTTTCAGTATGCTACCTAGAAATATAGCAAACATATTGTTAAATGAAGGGTCTTTTGGTACACATACTAATATATACTTATCATTCATTGTTTTTTTATATCCCTGCTCTCATTAGTTAAAGTGGTATTAAAGGTTTGGTGTTTTTTGAAAAAACAAAACAAAAAAAGCCAAACATGTCATACTTACCAGATCCTCCTCTTCTTAGGTTCCTCACCAGCGCTCATGGCTCCTTCCCCTTGACCAGTGCCCCCAATAGCAAGCTGTTTGCTATGGGGGCACTAGTGTGTGCTTTCTCCTGAGCCTAGCTCTATCTGTCCCTAAGACACATAGACCAGTGGCTCTGCCCATCCCCACTCTCCCCTCATTGGCTCTTGCTGCTGTCTCATCCAATGAGGAAAGGGAGTACCAGGATAGCCCAGGCTCTTGTGCACATCTCTGGATTGAGAGAAGGCTCAGGTAAGTATTAGGGGGGGGGGCTTAAGGGGGAGCAGTACACAGAAGGTTTTACCTTCATGCATAGAATAAATAACCTTCAGCCTTTACAACCTTGTCCTATGTTAGTAGAATTTTGCTATTTTTTGTTTTAAGAATGTGTGTTTGTTCAATTTTAAAATTATTAGTGGGGTCAAATTGTTATTCGTTTTCAGCTGCAGTGCGGAGAAAATGTGAAGGCGTAAGATGGGAAACTTTTCTTGAACAAATTAATTTCTAAAGGTGTATGTGGTTTTCATTCAGTTAAAGTTGTTCTAAAGGCTTAAGGTTTTTTACTTTCATGCATTCTTTGCACAAAGGTAAAAAATGTTTCTGTGTGTAGCATCCCCCCTGCCCATCCAACACTTACCTGAGCCCTGTCCTGATCAAGCAATGTCCACAAGAGCCTCAGTTCTCCAGGGACTCTCACACTGTATTTCAAGCAGTCATTGGATGCAAATTTATGGGAGTCTCCACCTGGTGTAGACACAGTCCTACAACATTTGGCCTGTCATGTCTCATTATCCTTGGAGGATTCAGTCACCTTCAGGGATCCAATGAATCACCGAGTAGACACGGATTTAAAATCATTTATTGTGGCTGGTTCAGCTTTACATCCAGCTATAGCACTGACTGCCTATCCAAAGCCCTGAAGACATGGCTTTCTAACATCAAGATCACCGTGAAATCAGGCGTAGACCCAGTAAGGATTGTGACAGCCTTAGAAGAGCTAAAACAATCAGCTGATTTCCTAGCGGAGGCCGATGTAGACCAAGTAAAGCTTTTGGCTAGGTCTATGGCCAATGCAGTCACAGCAGAGAGAGAGCCCTATGGCTTCATCATTGGTAGGTGGATGGGGCTTCTAAGCAGGCCTTATGTAATCTTCCATACAATGGAAAATTATTGTTCAGTAAGACATTAGAGGATGCCATCAAAAGAATTACAGGCGACAAATCAGCACTGCTTCCTCAGCCTGGTAGGAAGAAACAGCAGCCGTGCCGATCCAACCAGTCATCCTTTAGACACTTTTGTAAAGCTAAATCATACAGACCAGGTGTGAATGGCCTCAGTGGAGGGGGACATTTGAGTCTCTTCCTTCATGGTATCAAGGCCAAGACAGCACAGGCGGCCAAGAGCAGTGGCAAATCCTTTTGAAGGTGCACCCTTCCAGGCTCTTCTGTTGGGAGCAATAATGACTGCCTATTGGAGTCTGGGTGGAGCACGTCACAGATCACCAGATACTAGACACCGTGAAGAACGGATATTCAAACGAATTTATGTACAGTCCTCCAAATTCTTTTGTAAAGGCCTAGTGGCCATTGAATCCTGAGAAGAGACAGTTCTTCCAGGATTATATAAAATAACTCTTGCTCAAGAGAGCCATCAAGCACATTCCAGAAGAAGAGAGGGGCAGAGGATTTTACTCCCTGATTTTTCTAGTTCCAAAGTCTTCAAGGGCCTTAAAGGATAAGTTTTTTTTTTAAAGTAATAAATGCCCATTTTTTTTTTTGCTGGTAAAAAAAATGTGCATTTACTATCTTTTTGGAGCCTGGAAAGCAATTCACCAGCGATCAGCAGATCACTGGTGCCATGCAGGACTCCTGCAAATTGTCAGTGTATCTGTGTGCCCGTACATCCCATATGGGCAAGCAGATATAGTCTGATAGGAAGACTCCATGAACTACCACAGTGCTGAACAATGCCATGGTAGTTCATTGAGAACTAGAAGTACAACTCCGCTGTTTTCAAAAAGTGAAGAAAAGAACTTCTCCCTGTACTGCTGAGGTGGAAGAGGGGGTAAATCAGGCAGAGGTAGGAACATGTTACATGTTCCTCCATATACATGAGTGGAACATGTAACATGTTCCCAAAGGTTAACTTATCTTTTAATGCCTATCCTAGATTTGAGGAAATTAAACAACCACATCCTCAATGGGAGATTCAAGATGGAGTCTCTTCAGACCATAAGGTGGTCCAGGAGAAAAATTGGCTAATTTCAGTAGACCTTACAGATGCCTATCCACATGTCCCCATAGGGAGACAACACTATCAGTTCAACTGTCTTCCCTTTGGTATCCACACCACCCCGAGGGTCTTCTTGAAGATCCTCCTCTCTGTCATTTCTTTTATTCACCTAATGGGAATAAGATTTTTTCCATTTTTAGAAGATACTGTATACTTGGAAGCTCGGTGCAGCAGTTGGAACAACAGCGGGACCAGGTCTTGCAGATCCTGAACAAATTTGGGTGGCTAATAAATCCACAAAAAATCCAGCTTCATCCTTCCCAGACAGTTGACTACCTGGGAGTGATATTCTGCACAGCCCAAGGTTGGGTATTTCTCCTGGACAGGGAGATTTGAGAACTGGTCAACTGCATTCACAGAGTAATTTCATCAACCTCTTTCCCAGCAGAGGACTATGAGGTTCTGATCAGAATGTTTACTGCAGCATTCCCAGTAGTTCCATGGGCCAGGTGGCACGTGAGGGCTTTCCAGGTCACTTATTTGAGTCAGTGGGATAGAATCTCCATGAACCAAAAGATATTCATTCCAATGGGGATAGGTTGGGACTTGGATGGTGGACCTTATGAGAAAACTTGTGGGTACCCCTCAATCCGGGGGACTGAATGACTCTCACCTCAGATGACGGTCTCCAGGGTTGGGAGCCCGCTGTCAGGGAAAGCGAGTACTAGGATGCCGGAATCCACTGGAGTCCGATAAATGTAACTATCTGGAGCTGAAGGCAGTTTTCCTGGCTTTGCAAGCTTTTCAGGAGGATCTTCAGGGAGCCTGAGTCAAGATGTTATTGAACAACAGGACAGCAGTTGTCTACCTCGCTTGCCAGGGAGGGAAGAGGAGTTTGACTGTACTTCGCTTGTCTACAGACATATTCTCTTGGGTGGAAGCTCATCTTCAGGACCTAACATTGGCATACCTACCAGGAAGCCAAAATCAATTGGTGGATCAGCTAAACAGGCACTTTCCTGAACAAAGTGAGCAGAAAGTCTCCATCCAAAATACCTCAAAGCCATTTTCAGGACGTGGGGCACTCCCATCATCGATTTAATGGTAACTCCTCAGAAAACTCACCTGCCTTAATTCATAGCCAGATACAAATGCACAGAGGCCTTTGCACAGGAAGTCTTTACAATTCATTGGAACTTTCTGATGGCATATATCTTTTGACCAGTCCCACTTCTGATGAGGGTCCTGTTGAAAATCTACCAGTCTCACATACGAATGTATATGGAGGAAATTCATGGCATTTGCTCAGTGCAAACACTTCTCATCTAAGACTCCATCTCATTTTTCCTTCAGTTGGCCTTGGATATGGGATATAACTCAATTATAATACAGGTCTCCACCTTGTCATCCCTGATTGGTTATAGATGAGCAAAGAGTCTCTGGTAAAACGTTTACTGCAGGCAGCAATCTGCATAAGACCACCAAAGAGACCCATTATTCCATCCTGGGATCTCGGCCTAGTTCTCAAGGCTATCATGCAGCCTCCTTTTGTGCCATCAGACTCCTGCCCCCTATGGTTCCTGACCTTAAAGTTGGTGTTCCTGATCACCATAGTCTTTGCAAGGAGAGTATTGGAGTTGCCAGCCCTGTCCTGCAAGGAACCTTATTGTATAATCCTCCCACAGAAAGCTATTCTTCGACCTGCTCCAAGTCTTGGGCCAAAGCTTGCCTCTAGCTTCCATGAGAATTGGGAGGTAATACTTCCAAGATTTGAGCAGGTGCCTTCACCTTCTCACCCAGGCAACTTCAGCATCTTAGACTTGGTGAACTTGTTCATGATATACTTGCAAGGATCGGCTTCTATCAGGAAAGTACATAACCTTTTTATCCTCCCTGTCAGTCAAAAAAAGGTGAGATGACAATCTTGAGGATTATCTCCACCTGGGTGTTGAAGGTTATCACACTAGCTTACAAGAATCAAGGGCTGGCTCCTCCTGAAGTAGCGCGGCACATTCAACGCAAGGGATGGTGGCTTCCTGAGCAGCAATCACCAAGGTTCAGCTGGAAGACATCTGAAAGACAGCCAGTTGGAGTTCCTGTATGACCATCACATGCCACTAAAGCCTGGATGTTCAGGCAGCAGCATCCACATAATTTGTAACATCTGTAGTCTCTGTAGCCATACCAAATAATTCAAGTTTATCGTGTGTAGCATATCTTTTTGAATGGATGTTCCTTCTTTGTTTTCCCACCTGTTCATTGATAGTTAATTCCCATTGTGTGCTGATGTGAGGTGGGCCAGAAATATGGTCAAGTCATTGAATATACTGAGAATCTATATATATTTGCATGACTGTAGATACGAATGTTTGAAAATCTACTAGTGTGTGACTAGCTTTACAGCAGATGCATATGAGAGTGTGATTGGAGACGCTGATGTTTGTAGACTTCATGTGTTCAGTACCAGTATTAGCAAGTGAGTGTGTTTTATTTTGCTTTTTAACCACTTCCCATCCTTAAGCCATTATATATAAAACCTCAGAAGCAAGTGGCTATACCCTGGTATCTTTTTTTTTTTTTAAAGCTGGTAATTGACTTTTCAGCTCTCCAGATGCCCAATCACATTTACAGGGCTTGGAAGGGCCCTTACCACAGCCACCTGCTGCTGTTCCCAGGCTCTCCTGTTCCACTGGGGAGCCCAAGACTTATGATAGTGATTGGGCCTGCTGCCCACATAGGAGATAAGGGAAAATCCATCCCTCCATCTCCTCTGTGATGAATGAAAACGGAAGAGATGAGGATATTGTTTCAGTGTTGTGTTTTTCTGGCCAGTACGGGATGCAGCAGATCAAACAGATCACTGTGTTGGAGTGCAGAGGAGGAATCAGGGGTCTAATAGATCCCAGATCTCTCCATAAGGAGTGCTCGTCACTGCCCAAGCTGATAAAAGAGGTTGCATTCACCCCTTGTAATAACGAAAAAGTTGAATGTAAAAAAAGTGTAAAAAAATTAATTAAAATAAAATAAATAAGAGAGACAAAAAATAAAGCACCCCCACCTCCCTGTGCTCATACACAAATGCAAACATGTATGTGGGTCCCACACGCATATGTAAACAGTGATTGCACCACATATGTGAGATACCGCTGTGAACGTCAGAATGAGATCAACAATTCTTGTGGATTAAGGAAGAAGGATGGCTGCAATTCGAACACTCTATGTAATGATATAACATTCGCGAGTGATTGTTTTTACATGAACTTGAATCCTTTTTCAAAATGTATTGTATGTTTACTGTGTTTTTTTTAATGTTCTCACATGGATTAAAATCCTGTTTCTGTAACATCGATGTTAATTTTTCTGCACCATAATTATTCCTGATAGTGTTAGTAGGATTTATTTATTTGGAGAATGCTGTTTATGTTTCTACACAATGCTTCTTTTTTTTAGAGACTATCTTGGCTCTGGATTCAGATGCACTGATTTTCATTCTTTCTGCTTCGTAGGTTGCAACAAACTGCTCTAGGGAGAGATGCAGTTTTTGCTAGAAGAGATACAATAAAAAACAGCATTGTGTACAAACAAAATATATGCTGCCTATAGGTCTTAATCCGTACCATTTTACCACATCCACTTATACTTTTTAGATCTCGTCCTTAAAAATAACAAACACTATTGGTGATAATTTATAAGACAGAAATAAAAGAGATTAATGTAGTTCCACCTTGCCTCCAGAAATATTGAAGACATACATAATTTATGTCACATGTTTAAAAAGACACCAGATATCTGGTCTTCACTGGGAACCACTCCAAGAAGGTATTGGTTTTGCTGAGTGATGCTTCTGCTCAGATCCCTAATGTTTGTAGCACCAGCTACAGCCAATGCATGGACAGCAAACTAAAGCAAAGTATCATCGTAATATATAATGTAAAGCCTAAAGCGCAAGATGTGGCTTGGGAATGCTATGTTACTGTACAGGGCATGATACAGGCAGAATTCTGCACTGATAGGCATCAATTATTAAAAGGCAAATAACAAAGCAAAGGTGGGTGAGGAGAATTCAGAGGCAATGCTTAGGTCAGAATCAGAGGACACTCATAAATGCAGGTCAACAACCAAAGTGTCATACATACAGTATACTTCTGCTGCATTTTTTCATAAAGCCATGTGCATAGGAAGAGCATACCTATTTATTGAAGGAATATGATGACATTACAGCTGAGGGGAACACAGGACCCCATACTACCAAGAGGCTAGCAATGGTTGTTTAGGATCTTCAAAATAATAGCCTGGTGAGCTTTTCTTTCAGTCCTGGTCAATAGACATTTAAAAAGACAAATTCACCTTTTCCATGCAGGGGAAAGTGACCATGGCTCTACCAAGAGAATCTCCCTACCCATTTACTCACCTTATTTGCACTTCCTTGCTCAGCTGAAGCTGATGCTGAAATCATCTGTCACAGTGATCAGGCCTAGCAGTTGGCTGCTAAGCCCAGGCACTGTCAAAGGAGTGTTGGTCACATACTCACCCATACCATATTCATGCAAACTGTAAAGGAGCAAAAAGTTGTGAAAGGGCTCATGCAAACTGCACCTCAGAAATGCCTGATTTACAGGTGTTGGAGCTTTTTTTAGTTCTGCCTCTAAACTTCCCTCCATGTTAGTATAGGTGTTGACAGGAGTTTAGAGGCAGGAGTTTTTATATGCAGATAAAACCCACCAAAATTGAGTTAAGTAGAGATCTTTAGAGCATAAAAAGCACAAATGTGCCTAAACATGTGTAAACGCACATTAATGCTAAGCTCATGTAGCACTTGAGTGTTCATTCATTTCAATGCTTAGAACAAATTTATATTCTGGCCAATGAAATAGTGAATTCCCAAGCACTTGATGTGCCTAAATGTGTTTGCAAAAACACAGTAGGTGCATTTTTTATGCTGATTTTCTCCTGCCAGGAGAAAGAGCTCAGTGTGCATGAGGTCAGAGAGTGCTAGAAAGATGGATACAGAGGGGTTGGGGATGCCTTTTTCATGCACATAGTCACTTTGCCCTGCATGGGCAAGATGACAATGTCTCCTTTACTCTGGGTATACAAGTAAATACTAGACATTGTAGAACTAAATACATATCACATGCCCCAACATTTCATATTTACTTTTAGTTTGACAACTTAATTGGATTTATGTTACATTATGAAACCAGGACTCATTCTTTCTCTTCTATTAAAAGAAGAATTATTATTAGAGATATGTTATCCTATTTATAGCTCGGTGAGCTCTCTTTTGTACACTTTCTTTTATTGTGTTACTATGGCACCCATAATTTCAGTGGATTTAACTAAAATTAGGTAGTGAAAGATTTATTTTGAAGTTTTTTTTATTGTAATGTTAATGCTTTACAAAGATTACATATGTGAATTAAAGCAGTAGCAGCCCACAAAAAGAAAGCAAAAAAAATTATTTCCCTGCAAGTTAAGAGCATAATGTGCTAGTATGCATTGCATAATAGCACAATATTACAGATACTTATATAGCATCCATTTTTCATAGCGCTGTACATATATATATATAGTACATTTACATCAGTTCCTAACCCTCAATGAGCTTACAATCTAAGGTCCCTAACTCACATTCATACATACATATAGGGACAATTTAGACAGGAGCCAATTAACCTACCAGCATGTCTTAAGAGTGCTGAAGGAAACCAGAGTACCTGGAGGAAACCCACGCAGGCACAGGGAGAACATGCAAATTCCAGGCAGGTGGTGCCGTCATTGGGATTCGAACCAACGACCCTAATGCTGTCAGGTGTGCTAACCATTTAACCACTGTGCTGCCCATAAACATTTATTACAAGGTATATCCATAGTCCAGAATTCCAAAAGCACTATGGAGTTGATTTACCAAAGGATACATTTTAACTGATTGAAAAGGCAGATAAGATGAATCACGTTCATTTATTGAGCTTGGTAGATAAGGAGGTGATTGCCAATAAGGAGCTTAACATTATGAAAGACTTACCTTAAATCCAAGCCCTCCAGCAGTGCACTGTCACCACTGACAGGGCTTCATTCTTCATCCGGTTTTCCTTTCAAGATCAGGGGCTGTAGCCGTTTGAACAATCGACCTGCAATGATGTCCCTTTTGCATGTGCACGAATTTCAGCTCTCTCAATCGACAGCATGCCGTCCAATAAGAGTGCAGTGCACATATCCCGGCGATGTCACCAGTGCTGCTAAAGTAAATCTCCTAAATGGTGCACGTTTACATGTTTACTGTACCTATAGGTAAACCTTATTATGGTACCACAACCTTCCAGGGGGTCAACGCCGGGCACAATAAATATGATTCCTCCCAGAGTAAGGTTAGATAGCAAGGACTGTATATAATAGTGCCAAAAGTGGCCTTTTATAGGGTCCAAAGTGAGTGTAATGCATGTACTTCCTCCCATATGTGGAGTAAATCCGCTAGAGAGGAAAATGGTGTCCATCATGTGGTCCCTGGCATTTATCTCAACTGCTCAGGCGCAAAAGCACCATGCGCATTGACGTCATATCCGACTCTGGAATTACATATTTCTGGAGACCGGACAAGGTGCAATGTTGGAGACCGCCGCGACAATGCAGCCATCATTAAAGCAGGTGCATATAGCCAGGCTGAAAAAGACAGCAGTACCACTGAGATGGAAAAAAGAGATGAAAAAAAGCTGAAAACAGTTATATGAAAAAAGACAATTATTTATTATTCACAAAGCAAAAATATCATCCAGTTAGTATTTAAATCTACTGTAAATTGCATTAAGTATTTTAAATTGCTTTCTGTACTGTATATTGTGACTACAGTGAACAACTAGTAGTTTCTAAAACCAGAAAGAAAAGGTACCATTTAACAAAACATTTCTGCTCACCTGTTGGTTAATTGTTCCTGTTTAACTTGTACAGTATATCAGTCATACTTGATATTTCTATTCATCTTATTAGAACCATGATTCAGGCAAAACCTACTGCTGGTTTATTGAAATATAGCTATTTTACAAATATTAGTTATTCCTACAATATAAAATACTGAAAAATACATTTTTAGAAAAGTGGTAAAGTCATTTTATATACTGCAATATAACGCAATAGTATCATACAAAATCCTTATGATAGGTAAAATTGCTCTGTTAAATAATAATTTAGTCCAGGTACTGTATTACAGGCTTTCTAGATAATCTGTATTTGCAAAAAAACAAAATATAAAATCAATTTGTATCTTAAACATAAGACATTCACTGTATAATCAAGAATTACATAGATCGATGCAGCTATAAATGATATCCTTTCATCTGTCAGCAAACAGATTCCTGCATTAATTCAATTCTAGAAGATGAAATCTCCTGAGGCACTTAGGACTATTAACATCAAGACAAATATAACACATTTCAGCAGGCATCATGTTACTCGCTACAAATCAAACGCACAAAAGACTCATATGTTGCTTTTACTAAGTACCTTCAATACAATACTGCCAAGTAACTATTTTATAAAATGTATATAAATGTAAGAAATAAAAGATTTTGGTTATTACAATAATCTGTGTTACAAAGTAAAGTATAAAGGACTTTAGAGTACTATTAGAAATAGTCTCTAGGAGCATTGAAAATATTATTTTGCCTGGGGCCAGATATTTTGTGCTTTACTGTGTGATGAAATAATGTTGTCCCTTTTTGTATTTTATACAATAAAATATTGTGTATAGAGTGAGAAACGACATCTGGGCAAGTTATTATTTTGTGTGTATATATATAGTATACACGCACAGTATATATAGAGAGATTTACTGAGATCAGCATACACTAAAGGGTCTTCACAAGCAAAAGTCTAGGGCTTGGTGGAATATAGTCTTTTTCAAGAAATAATTTAGAAGTTAGTATTTGCTCTCAAGGTTTACGAATACACATATTTCCTAACATTATAGAAAACCCAGAGATTTTAGGAAACAAATGGGAAGAAAACTTGTATGACTCTACTAGAGTGATGATGGTGATGTTGTTGTAATTTTAAGAGCAGAGGCGTAGCTTGGAGCTTGTGAGCCTCAATGCAAAAGTTAACTTGGGGCCCCCCACTACCACCCTCCACTTCCACTGCGCTTGCCCCAGGCCCTCTGAGTTTCCTAAATTACTTATGCAGGATGACGTGGCAATCGCTTTTCCCCAGTGACACTGTGTAAAATAGGGGTAGGCAACTTATGAGATCTGGAGATCTACCTGAATAACACAAAAGAGATGAAAGATTTCCTCCGGAGTTCAGCACCCTTTTTTTTAAAGAAATTAATTAGCAACGCCTAATTAAAGTAGAACTATAGGCAATTTTTTTTCATTTTGGATATAGTAAGTGAGGGTTATAACCCCATATCAAATTTTTTTTTTTGCCATATGTTTCCCATTTCAGAAATGTCCCTTCATGTCCCATAGCCAAAACAGGAAGTGAGGGGAAATCCCTGCAAATTAAGGGAATCCCTTGGGGCCCCCCAGGTCACCAGAACTAGTGTTCGCATTGGAATTTAGATTTCCCCTCTATTACTGTTCTGGAGGCAACCCAAAAATTGGGATTTTCTTTCACTTTCAATGATAATGGTAAACAGGACAAATAGAGAGGGCGAGCCTCCCTAACAGGGGCAGAGGTAGCAATACAAACCTGACCAGTGTTCAAATACCTCTCCCCTCTGTCCAAAACTATGAAAAAAAGTTTTGCCTTTGGTTATACGTTAAATAACAAGGAAAATTTAAATAAAACAAATGTCACTGTAAAAATATAAACTTAGCCTACCTTAAAAGTAGACAGAGTAAGTCAGAGCAGTGGACGGTGTCAATAGAGCTGTGGATAGTGTCAGTAGAGCAGTGGATGGTGTCAGTAGAGCTGTGGACAGTGTCAGTAGAGCAATGGACAGTGTCAGTAGAGCATTGGATGGTATCAGTAAAGCAGGGGATGATGTCAGTAGGTCAGTGGATGTGCCAGTAGGGCAAAGGTTATTGTCAGTTGGACAGTGGATGGTGTGCAGATGGTGTCAGTAGAGCTGTAGTTAATAGAGCAGTGGACAGTGTCAGTGGGGCAGAGGACAGTGTCAGTAGGGCAGTGGATGGTGTCAGCAGGACAGTGGATGGTGTCAGTAAAGCAGAGGATGTGTAAGTAGGGTAGTAGACAATGTAAGTAGGGCAGTGTATGGTGTCAGTAGGTCAGTGGACAGTGTCAGAGTGGAGGAGTTGACAGTAAAGCAGTGCCTGGTGTCAGTAGAGTGGAGGAGTTGACAGTAAAGCAGAGGTTGGTGTCAGTAGGGCAGTGGACAGTGTAAGTTGGTAGTGCAGTGAATGTGTCACAGACAGGCACAGATTTAACCCCAAAGCCACCAGGGAGGAAACCAAGTGGGAGGATCACAATTAACCCCTCAATGGCCAGGCATCTTTACTATATAACCAGCAGCCACAACTTGAAGCTTGCTTATTTTTACACGTATCATTTCTTAGTCAGTGTGAGGTCTGTCAGTGGGGGTCAGGGGTTGGTAGCTGGGGGGTCTTTACATTGCAGGAAGGGGTCAGTAGTTGAGAATGAGGGGTCTCAGTCTGAAGGAGAGTGGGGGGGGGGTCTGCCTGTGCGGTACAGAACATCTTAGGCTGCATTATAATCAGGAGAAATATAGAGGGGGTGCAGAATATCACAGCCTGCGTTGCTATCTGACAGACCCCCCCCCTCCATTACCACCACCCCCACAGCTAGCATTCCTCCCCCAACTGACAGAACCCCCCAACCTCTTTCCTGCCCCTCGTAAGCTAATCAGTGGGTGTTTTAAGTTGTACATGGTAGAGGTATCTGGTAATTAAGAGGTTAATTGTTAGTCACTCACTCAGCTCCTTCCCCAACAGCTATGGGGTGAAGTCTGTGCAGCTGCAGCTCCTGCTTATACAGAATGGCTGTGAAATCCTGTGTCTCCCCCCCCTCCCACTCCCTGGGGATGAGCAACAGTGATGATGATGTCTGGGTCCCTTCTCAGCTGTCACAATGCTGTACTTCCAAATCCCTGAGATGAAATCCTGTACTCCCTGCCTCTGTTCTTACCTGGTGTGTAAGGAGTTAAATGCTTTCAAGAACTCTCAGCTCCAGCTCTGAGCAGATTCCCTGTTTGCCTCACTGTCACTGTGTTGTCTGAAGCCAGCTGATAGCTCTGCAGGGGAGGGGGTCAGGAGAGCACACAGGGGGCCCAGGCAGCAAGAGGAACAGGACAGAGGGGACAGCTTTACTAAATCTGATTAGCTGGAGGAGAAGAGGGCTTGCAGTTGCTGCTGCTGAAACATACAGCTGACCATGCCTATTGGTGGTCGGGCTCTCCTAGAGCATGAGTGGGGTTGCCATTGTGACCCCTGCGACCCCCATTACTACGCCCATGTTTATGAGCAACAGATATTGGTGAATAACAGAGAAATGGACATGGTTTTGGAATTGTTTGCACCAGCAAAAGAACATTAAACAGAAAGACACAGACTTATATTGAACATATTAATAGGGAAATCCTGGCAGGAAAAAATGCAAATTGAAAAGAAACAGATACACTTATGTTTCAGGGGAAGCATACAAATGATGATTCTTAAACAATCCCAATAAATACATAATGAACGTGGTTATTTCACACAAGAGTAGCTTATCTGAGTTACAGGCTTTACACACAAAAACCTTTAAACAATTCAAGAGGGGTAAGGGAGGATTGAAAGATAGGGGAGTGCTACAGAGATTAAATGGAGAGTTTGAAGATAATTTGACTACATTAATGGTGAAGTCTCCTCGGATAACACACAGTTACTTTCACTGGTGCAGGCTATGCCTATCACTTCTCATGCATGTGCACAATAAAAAAAATGGGGTACAGGAGAAGAAGGAGGAGGAGGAAAGAAAATACTCAAGGGTTTGGTTTGGGAAATGAACATGGATCTGGGTTTGCACAAGGGGAATTTAGAACTGAACAGTCAGACAGAGGAGACATCGCGCACAGCGCCTCACCCGCAAAGGTTTGGAATGGATCAATACCTAACCAGCATGGTGGAGAAATAAACTTTAAAACTATTAGTTTATTATCATATGCCCTTTCATCCACACAAGAATTCACAGGTATTGGTAAAAAACACATATGTTGGACATTATCTGTGGGCTTGCAAATTTTGCTTTCTGTTGCATGACTTTGAAAATAAAGAAAGGTTTTCCAAATGAGGCTTTACAAGATGATTGGACCAACCATACTAGAGAGCTTGGGAAAGCAACAGAGATGATTTACCTTTATGGACATGAGCAGGATGAATCAGAGATATTACTAGACTGAGCCCTAGATACACATATGAAAAACCAAATTCAAGATATTTGTACCAAATACTGGCATTAGCTGATGATATAGTAAAAAACTGTGTACCTATACACCAAAGATTTGCTTTTAGGAAAGCCCAGTCAGAGAGGGGGGGTGGTGTTTCCCATTGTAGCCGATTTGTTTTAAATATTGTCTGCATGTGATCAAAGCACCAACATTACATCTCTTTATAAGAAGGCTGCTCAGATGCAGAGTCCATGTGGATTGTAACATTGGAACGGGGGAGGATGTCTATGTGTTTCTCTAAGCCTGGGTCCGAACCCGGGCCTTCTGTGGTGAGTAGCAATATTTTTTCTTATTGAGCCACCTGGAATGTTTGTCAGCTCACTTGACAATTATTTGAATGATCCTGTCTTGACCTTGTTTGTCATGAACCTTGAACCCTTTGCTCCTGCCATAAACTTCCTGATATATGTCATATCTCTGCACTTCCTGTTTGCCAGATTATTGTGCTTTCTCCAGCCAGTATTTTGCTTCTTGTCTTCTCTGCTGTCATCCATATTTTGCTACCACTTGTTATTGACCCTTGGCTTGTTCTGGACTACGCTTCTGCCTGATCCCATCCTGCGACTGCTCATTACCGACCTGCTTAATACGCTACTGGATTTCTGCTTGCTCACCTCCTGGTGGGGTGATCCTGAGGACTATGACCTGGTGCTAACATGCAGCAAAATCCATCTCCACCATCAGGAGCTCTGGTGAACACCGGTTAGTACTTAGACTCCGCATCTCAGGTGAGCCCACTCCTCTGCCATGTCGACCTGCCTGGGTACCTATCCTGCTGGTTTCTGTGTGAGCCTTTCCACTACTATAGCAACTGGTCTATGAGCCTTAACCCTGATCTTGACAAAGCCTGTGTAAACTTGTATATGGGGAGAATGATTAGAACCATTATGAAATGCCTATGCAATCCCATTCATGACTTCCACATGTTCAACTTGAGATCATTGATTCTAAAACATGTTTCCATTGACAATATAGAAATATTGCATTTTTGAAATGTTGAGAGTTTGACAGGGTTCATAAAATTGCTTGTAGAGGGGAATTTGACCAACTGACCTTATAAAAAGAAAGCAGATGGGAGTTGGAGGCTACATCCCCCCCTGGACTGAATGATAGTTTACATTTTAGTTCTTTTTGTAATATATTTATTTTAATTTTGTAACATTTGATTTAGTATTTGCATTATATTAGATTCCTAATTTTGTAATTTATATTCGTGGACATTGCAATAACGAATAGATACAATTGGCAAATAATTTTTGTGTTCCATTAGTGGATGTTATACCTGAGTGGCACAGGTTTTGGAATTAATTTTATGAAACTTAGCAGAGAAGAATGTCTGCTGATCTACTCTTAGGAAACACCTACTAATGTTTATACAGAGACCAGTTAGGAACTTTGGATGTGTGTGTACTGTGATTGGCATGGCTACATTGACTTCAGTAAGGAGCACTTATTCAATAGGTATCAGCTAAATATGATTGTGGTGCCCTACATTCATTCCCTGGGATATGATCAGACTTCAACTAGTATATCAAGTGGCCCATGGCTTGCCTGTATTTTGCTTGCTGGACCTTTGACAAGTGGAGTTAAAAAAATGGAGTTGAAAACAGGAGATTATAACAGGAGTCTACTAACCTGTAAGTGACAACTGATATTTCCTGTTAATATTGTAACTGGGATAATGTGTGCTAATGGGATTGATGTGGAGGGTGGAGGGGCTAATCAGGATTATCAGGTAGGAAGATGGGTTACTGTAATGAGAGGGAGTGGTAGGGGTTGACAGAAAAGGAAGGCCGGCCCTGGGTTTATGCACCCAAACAGATTTGGCACATTGGGTGAAGACGTGAGGGTGGCAAGCTCAGGGGTGACAGCCCTGGATGTCACTGCTGTCCCTAACAGCCGGGAGGACAGACCATCTGGGAGAGGTTGTGAGGGTAGTGCAGGAAGGCCTAGACAGCTGGTGGTAGTAGGGGATTCTATAATCAGAAGGACTTATAGAATAATTTGTCCCCAGGATCGCCTCAACCGAATGGTTTGCTATTTCCCTGGTGCCAGGGTTCGGCATGTGGTGGACCAGGTTGATAAGTTACTGGGAGGGGCTGGCCATAACCCAGCTGTATTGGTTCATGTTGGAACCAATGACAGAATACATGGCAGATGGAGACTCCTTAAGAATCAACTTAAAGAACTAGGCTGTAAGTTGAAGGAAAGGACCTCCAAGGTGATATTCTCTGAAATATTACCTGTGCCATGTGCAACTCAGGAAAGACGGGAGATTAGAGAACTCAATGCATGGCTGAAGACCTGGTGTAAGAGGGAAGGATTTGGGTTTCTAGAGCACTAGGCTGACTTTTCATTGGGGTACAACCTATATGCTAGAGATGGTCTGCACCTAAATGGAAGGGGGTCTGCTGTGCTAGGGGAGAGGTTTATGGGAAGGCTGGAGGAGTATTTAAACTAGGATTGAGGGGGGAGGAAGAATTGGATTATAACGGGGTAGACAGATCAGACAGGGGTCAGTATTTATTGGTGGGTGGAATGGGGAAAGATGGGGGGAAGGCTGTGGCAGATGATAAGAAGGTTCCCATGTTACAAACAACCAGTGGAATTGGTACCATTTGTATGAAAATAAAAAATATGCAAAATACTTTTGAACAAGGTGTCGAGTTAAAGTGTTTGTTCACCAATGCCAGAAGTCTGCCAAGCAAAATAGGTGAGTTGGAAGCTTTGGTGCATGAAGAGAACTATGATTTAATTGGTATTGCTGAATCTTGGCTTCATTCTTCACATGACTAGGCCATTAATATTCCTGGCTATGTTCTGTTTCGGAGAGACAGTGTAAATAGGAAAGGTGGTGGTGTCTGTCTCTATGTGAGAAGTGATCTCAGAGCGAGTGTGAAAGAGGACCTAGTTGATGGAGAGTGTGATGAGGCTGAAGTATTATGGGTAGAACTGCACATGGAGGTGCATACTATAAAGGTAATCATTGGAGTTTGTTATAGGCCTCCCAGTGTTAATGAGGATGTGGAAACTCAGCTCCTTGCACAGATCGATAGGGCTGCAAGGGTGGGGACAGTGATAATAATGGGGGATTTAACTACCCGGAAATTGACTGGAGTAATGGTACTGCAGGAACAGTTAAAAAGTAAACATTTTTAAACCTACTACAGGACAATTTTATGGTACAGACGCCCCTACTAAGAATGATGCTCTGCTGGACCTGGTAATCTCAAACCATGCAGAGCTTATTACGAATGTCCATATAAAAGAACATCTGGGTTGCTGTGACCATAGCTATAAACAACAGCGAGCACATACGGGAAAAATGAAACGCTCAATTTCAAGAGAGCTAATTTTCAAAGGCTGAGAGCTGCTCTCCAAGACTTGGACTGGAAGGGAATATTGGCATCGATGAACACAGCATAGAAATGGGAGTTCTTCAAAAAGACTGTATGTGAACACACTGCAAAATATATTCCCATGGGCAACAAGTTTAAAAGGCTAAAAATCAAACCTATGTGGCTTACGGCCAAAGTTAAAAAAGCTATAGATAATATGAAAAGAGCTTTTAATAAATATAAAAATGAGGGAAAACTATCATCATTTAAACATTACAAAGAATATAACAGAATATGCAAAAAGTAAATAAGGGCCGCAAAAATTGAAAACGAATGACAGATTGCAAAAGATAGCAGGACAAACCCCCAAAAATTCTTCAAATATTTTAATAGTAAAACGGTCTGGTCCAAGCATGTAGGCCCTTTACAAAATAATCTAGAGTGCGTGATCGGGGACAAAGAGAAGGCAAATTTATTAAATACCTTTTTCAGCTCTGTGTATACAAAGGAGCATGGAGGAGCTCTTGTTTATAACGGGTATGGTATTGACACAGCTCCAGATGGTCCACATTGGCTCACAACTGATATGATCCAAAAATATTTAGATAGTATAAAGGTGAATAAAGCACCTGGATCGGATGACATACTCTGTCATTTCAAAGCCATTGTTTCTAATTTTTAGAGACTCTTTAATGACTGGCATAGTACCACTGGATTGGCGTAAGGCCAATGTGTTGCCAATATTTAAAAAGGGGTCAAAATCTTTACCAAGTAACTATAGACCTGTTATTTTAACTACTATAGTCAGGAAGATACTGGAGAGTTTGATAAAAGACACATAGATGAGTTCTTGCTGAAAAAAAATATTTTAAGCAACAGACAGCATGGATTCATGAAAGACGGAAGTTGTCAAACAAATCTGATTTCTTTTTATGAGGGGGTGAGAAAAATCTTGGAGGGGTGGCGGTGGACGTGATATACTTGGATTTTGCAAAAGCGTTTGACACAGTTCCCCGCACATGGCTAATATGTAAGGTAAAGCCTACAAGCTTGGAAAAATCCATATGTAAATGGATAGAGAACTGGCTAAATGATCGCATTCAAAGAGTAGTGGTTAATGATTCATACTCTGAATGGTCTAGGGTCATCAGTGGTGTACCCCAAGGTTCAGTGTTTACTTTTTAATATATTTATAAACAATATAATATTATAGACTGAAATTCTATTTCAGTCTTTGCAGATGACACCAAGCTGTGCAGTGGAATAACGTCCTTACAGGATGTCTTCAACTTACAAGTCAACCTCAATGCACTGTGTAATTGGGCAACTATGTGGTAAATGAGGTTTAATGTTGATAAATGTAAGGTTATGCACCTGGGGGCTAAGAATATGTATGCATGCATCATACATACTAGGGGGGGGTACAACTGGGGGAATCAATGGTGGAGAAGAATCTAGGGGTTCAGGTAGATCACAAGCTTAATAACGGCATGCAATGCCAAGCTGCGGTTTCTAAAGCAAGCAAAATCCTCTCTTGTATTAAAAGAGGTATAGACTCCAGAGAGAGATATAATTTTACCCCTGTACAAATCATTAGTAATACCTCATCTGGAATATGCAGTTCAGTTTTGGGCACCAATTCACAAAAAGAACATTGGGGAACTGGAGAAAGTACAGAGAAGGGCAACCAAACTAACATGAGGCATGGAGGAGATCAGCTCTGAGGAAAGATTAGAGGAACTGAATTTATTCTCTCTTGAGAAGAGGAGATTAACCTCCTTGGCGGTATTCCCGAGTGTAGCTCGGGGTAACATTTCAGTACCAAGAGCGGTAACCCCGAGCTACACTCGGGAATACCATGCGGCACTGCTCCGGCATGTGTTCTTCACTTACCTTAACTAATTGAATTAAATGTATTATTATTATATTATTATTTTTTGTGATTATTTATTAAATTATAATTTATGATTTCGTGTTTCAAATTTTATCCTACCCGGGATGTTTACTAGACTTTTGTTAGGACAGATTTCAGTGAGTTATTCCTAAAAATTACAGGCCTACAATAAAAAAACTACATATTTCCATGAAAAAAAATGGTACCGCTTTCAGCATCAAAAATCGGAAAGAATCATACCGCCAGGGAGGTTAAGGGGGGATATGATCAACATGTATAAATACATCAGTGGTTCATATAGTGAACTCGATGTAGACTTATTCACCTTGAGGTCATCACAGAGGACAAGGGGGCACTCTTTATGTCTGGAGGAAAAGAAATTTATTCTCCAAACACGGAATGATTTCTTTAGTGAGAGCTGTGAAAATGTGGAATAGACTCCCTCAAGAGTTGATTCTGGCCAGCCCAGTGGATTGCTTCAAAAAAGGCCTGGATTCTTTCTTAGATACACAGAATATAACTGGATACTAACATTTATAGGTAAAGTTGATCCAGGGAATATCCAATTGCCTCTCCGGGGGATCAGGAAGGAGTTTTATTCCCTGCAGGAGCAAATTGGATCATGCTTTGTTGAGTTTTTTGTGCCTTCTTCTGGATCAACTGTGGGTATAGGATTATAACTTTTTTTTTTTTTAATGATTGAAATTGATGGACTTTTGTCTTTTTTCAGCCAGAGTAACTGTGTAACTATGTTACTATGTCACCACTTTCATAAATTGTATATTTTGGGATTGCATATACAAGGATACATAATGGCATCTATTGGCACTGTTATCATCACTGTTATCATCACAAGTGACATTTATTTAGCAGGACTTGCTTGGTATGACTGCTGCGTCCCATGGAAATCATTTGGAAGTTTGTTACTTAAAGTGGTTCTAAAGTCTCAAGGTTTTTTTCCTTCATGCATTCTATGCAAGAAGGTAAAAAACCTGTTTGTAGCAGCCCTCCCTGCCCCACTAGCACTTACCTGAGCCCCCTCTTGATCCAGCTATGTCCCCGAGAGCCTCAGTTCTCTGGGGACTTTGACTCCTCATTTGCTGAGACAGCAGCAGGAACCATTGGCTACAACTGTTGTCAATCAAAATCAGTGAGCCAATCAGGAGAGGGAGGAGGTGGGGCTGAGTCACAGCTCTGTGTGTGAATGGACATGCAGAGCACAACTCCTCGGGTGCCTACATAGCAAGCTATTTGCTGTGGGAGCACCCAACAGGAGGGAGGGGCCAGGAGCATCAGCGGGGGACCCAAGAAGAGAAGGATCTGGATTGCTCTGTGCAAAACCATTACACCGAGTAGTTAAGTATAGACATGTTTGTTATTTTTAAGAGAAAATAACGAGACTTTAGAATCACAGTACACATTGATAAACAAATACCACATGCAATTATCTCAAAATCAGGAAGAAATAGATGAAGTCTTATCTCGTCCTGTGAATCAATCACTTATACATACTTTGCAAACTTTTGAAGCCTATTATTGGAAATATCATTTCTACAAAGGGCCGGATGGGTTTCTAAATCTTTATGAAAACAGCCACTTCATTGATGGATATTTTGATGTTTTTCCCAATAGATGTGGAACTATGTGAACCTCTGCAAATCTTGGATGCAGAAGTCATAAATGTCATATTAGAACTATTATACCTTCTAGAAATTTGACAGATTCATTCTGTGTATAAACATGGAATTACATCAATATGTATTGGTTTACCAATTAGATATACTGGTGCTATTGTAATATGAGCATTGCAATTATGTACAATAATTGGTATGTGAGTGAGTCCTACAGTATATGGTATATTGCCAATTTAAGAAGTACTGTTGTATTAAGAAAAAAAAAGACACAAAAGAAAGAAGGGGACCCTTATAAAGGGGATTTGAACAGATACCATGGGTTTTGAATGATTTTGAATTATGTATGCACTATATTGCCAAAAGTATTGGGATACCCCTCCAAATCATTAGATTCAGGTGTTCCAATCAGCTCCATGGTCACAGGTGTATAAAATCAAGCACCTAGGCATGTAGACTGCTTCTACAAACATTTGTGAAAGAATTGGTCGCTCTAAGGAACTCAGTGAATTCAAACGTGGTACCATGATAGGTTGCCTCCTGTGCAATAAGTCCATCCGTGAAATTTTCTTGCTACTAAATATTCTACAGTCAACTGTTAGTGGTATTATAACAAAGTGGAAGCAACTGGCAACAAAGGCAAATCAGCCACAAAGTGGTAGACAACGTAAAATGACAGAGCAGGGTCAGCGCATGCTGAAGCGCACAGTGCACAGAAGTCGCCAACTGTCTGCAGAGTCAATAGTTCCAAACTTCATATGGCCTTCAGATTAGCACAACAGCAGTGTGTAGAGAGCTTCATGGAATGGGTTTCCATGGCCAAGCATCTGCATCCAAGCTTACATCACCAAGTGCAATGCATTGCGCCGGATGCAGTGGTGTAAAGCACACTGCTACTGGACTCTAGAGCAGTGGAGACATGTTCTCTGGAGTGACTAATCACGCTTCTCTGTCTGGCAATCTGATGGACATGTCTGGGTTTGGCAGTTTCCAGGAGAACAGTACTTGCCTGACTGCATTGTGCCAAGTGTAAAGTTTGGTGGAGGGGATTATGTTGTGGGGTTGTCTTTCAGGGGTTGGGCTTGGCCCCTTAGTTCCAGTGAATGGAACTCTTAAGGTGTCATCATACCAAGACATTTTGGACAATTTCATGCTCCCAACTCTGTGGGAACAGTTTGGGGATGGCCCCTTCCTGTTCCAACATGACTGCACACCAGTGCACAAAGCAAGGTCCATAAAGACATGGATGAGAGAGTTTGGGGTGGAGGAACTTGACTGGCCTGCACAAAGTCCAGACCTCAACCTGATAGAACATCTTTGGGATTAATTAGAGCGGAGACTGCGAGCAAGGCCTTCTCGTCCAACATCATTGCCTGATCTCACAAATGCGCTTCTGGAAGAATGGTCGAACATTCCCATAGACACACTCCTAAACCTTGTGAACAGCCTTTCCAGAAGAGTCAAGCTGTTGTAGCTGCAAAGGGTGGCTGGTTTAAGATTTTTGGCACCAGCAGACTTTGAACTCTTTACATTAACCTGCTGCAGATTCAGAATACATTTTTTAATTATGGAAATGCAGTAAAGAATCCCAGTCATTTAAAATTGCATTGAAATTTACATTTTTATAGAAATGCACTTTTTTTTTTCTTTGTGCATTGCTGTGCAAAGCTGTGCAGGTTTAAAATTGTCATAAAACATTTATCCGAAGCTGGTCCTCAGAATACTCTAAGGCCCATGTAACAGTAATGATCTTGTCTTTGGTGACATCTTGCTAGAAACAGGATTGCTAACAGAACACTGTTGTTTTTATGGTGTCACTCCCTCGGCAGCCAGACCAGCAACATGTCAGTCCTTCACTGCCCCCTTGCTAGAGTGTGAGAATGGGCAGCATACCTGCTTAGCAATGGATCAATTAAAGTGATAGTAAACCGCAAGAAAGAAAAAAAATGCCCTGCAAGGTAATGTCATAATGTGCTAGTATGCATCCGTAGAGATCACTAACCCCAGGAACTGGGTGGATTGCTTATCAAACTTATATTTTTCCACCTTGGTGTAAAGTTTGTGTTCCCTCAACATGGCCAGTACTTACTCCACATGCAGTCAGTGTGTCTCTAATGAGGGTGAGAAAATGAGAATGACATTAAGATAACCAATTAAAAAGTGGCCTAGGTATTCTTGAAAAATGTCAGTTACAAAATGTTGGAATGTGGCAGGGGCATTGCACATTCCAAAGGGCATTGCTAAATACTCAGTGTCAGAAACGTGTGCAAAATGCCATCTTTCACTCATCTCCTTCCTTGAAACTGACCAGACTGTAAACACCCTGAAAAATGTTCAGGAAAAATGTGGAAATGTGCAGAGAATAAAGGTAGTAGGTAGCAATGCTTAACAGTGATTTTGCTGAGCTCTTGATAGTCCATGTAAGGCCAAACTGAATGATCTTTCTCTTCAATAAAGAAGATTCCATCTCCCACAGGGGATGATGAGGGATGGATGATTCTTTACTTCAGGTTCCCATTAATGTACTGCTGGAGCATTTCTAATTCTGGCTTGGACAGAGGAAAGATGCGGCTAAAGGGAATGTTCATCCGTTCATAGGATCGGTAAGGTGGGGGTATATCTGCCTTTTTTTTGTCAAAGACATCTAGAAGTTATGGTATGCTGGGGGCATAAACTGACCGGCATTAGAGTCCTGGAGGGATTCCGAGACATAATCTAAAATCTGTGGGACTTGGACAAAAGCAGTACTGTATTATTTACAAAAAATGTGAACTTGATAAACTGTTGTAGCAATGTTGTTTGACGTAAAAATTGTAACTACCACTTGTTTATTCATCCCCTGTATAATGCTCCCTATTAAATCATTTGCTTTCTCAGGTTAATCTACCAATTTCAGATAAAAATGCCCTATTTAATCAACCATTATATGTTTCCTTGGAGAAATATCTATCTCTTTACTTGGTGTAGAGAATCAAATTCTTAACACAGAGTATCCATACCCAAAAAACCCCACAATTTATATAAGATCAACATTCTTTCTATACTACACTCCATAAAAGCATCTCCCGGTACTTGGAAACACTTTAATAGCTCTCATATAATGGCAGAATAGGCTTAAAGTGGTATTAAACATAAAACCAAATATAGAATATATTGCAGTTTACCAATCCTTAAGATGTGGTGGCTGCAATAGTTTTCTTTTTTCTTGAAGCCAAACTCTAGTTTACACTGTAGCTACACAAGCAGTCACATCAACATTTTTTTTTCTTTTGTGATAAAGGTTTTAAATTAATAAACAAAAGCTGATCATTGTAAGCACCCCTGTATGTGGTAAATGGTTTGTCTCAAAGCTCTAACTGCTACATTTGCAGGAGAACATGTTCTATTGAAAACAACAAACTTACTGGCATGATCATCAGGTGAAAAGAAAGGGAAGAAAGCATAAAAAAGAAAATGAATGCAGCCATCAAATCTAAGGATTGGCAAGCTTCAATATAATAAATGTTTTCTTTTGGGTTTATTACCACTTTAATAAAAATGGCAGCTTTTCCCGAACTATTTTACACCATACAGGTTCCCCCTCTATTCCTTAAACACTCTGACCTCAAGTATGTCTATAAAATAGGAAAACAATATAAATGAGCGCTCTGAGGAAGTAGCTGCTTGCACCACAAAAAGGTTACACTCAGGGGCGGACTTACCATTTGGAAACTAGGGCACTGGGTCAGTAGGGGGCCCCATGAGATGCCCCTGGTACCTTTTTCATAGGCTTTTTTGAGTTTGGGCAATGACACAGGGGCCCCATGATCCCCTATTGCCCGGGGGCCCCATGAGTTGTCAGTCCGCCCCTGGTTACACTCTAACCTTACAAAACAATACTGGAGAAAAAACAGTGCAGCTCTTAAGTATTTCTGTGACATGAACATAAATCATTCCTGTATATAATTACCTATCATTATACTAGTGCAAAACAGAAAAAAGAAAAGAAAAGGGGACACCTCCAATGTGTTAGGTGTGACACGTTTCCCATAAATCAATATGTCATAAATAAACAAATAGGTAATACAATAAAGAATCAATCAATAATGTTCCAATATACTGCTGTCCAATCCATATAGTGTATATCCAGATGAACAAGTCCCAAAGTGCAAACAAACTTCTCCACCTTGTCACCAGCAGTGTGCAATCCTCCACCTGTATGCACTCACCAGAGGACTAAAATGCAAAGGCATGTATTATAGCCAATGCTTTTTCTCCAGTATATCTGTAAAATGTTCAGAAAATTCACCTGAGACAGCAGCAGAGCAACCATAGGCCTGTGTACCTTTTAACAACACTGTACAATAGTGGCACAATGAAGGTCTTTGCTACTGTATATACAGTTTTGGTAGATGTTGACATCAAGCAACCATTTCCTTCCCATATACTGTAGCTCTAGAAAAATGAAATGCTTCCCCAATAATCTGTTTCTTTTCTTAATGGTGAAATCTTACATTGCCACAACTATTTAAAAAAAATTATCAAAGGGACTGCATTGGATGTCCTTTTAGGATACCCTACCTGTAGTTGAAAAGTAATTTCTAGCAGCTGCTAGACTACACCTCTCCAACAGCTGGCCTTAATAAATTGACCAGGAATTTCCCCCACCTTTCAGTTGACACCCTTCTAAAATCACTATGTTTATCTTGGGGCACAATCATAGTCAAAATGTACCCTGAAATGATGCTTTGGCTTTTCTGCCATTATTATATATCTCCACATCACTCTTATCTTATGGGCCCAAGCTCCTCCTCTTGCTGCCTGACATGTGACCATCTAGATGAACATGGTTCATTTTTTCTGGGCGTGCCCCAGGATGAAACAATTTTGGCACTCAGTAGTGCACTATGCTACCAAACACTTGGTAAACCGTTTACCTCCAACTCCTGAATGGGCACTTTTTGGCCTAACCAATATCCCAGGAATCAAAATCTCAAGAGGCTGTAAACAACTTATTGTTATATCCTCTGTAGCATGGAATATTATCCTTCATAAGTTGATCTACCCAGAACCTCTCACCATTTCTTTGGTTATAGCCAAATTATCCTATGTTTTCCACATGGAATGGGTGGAGGCCTCTATATATAAGGAATCAAGAGTCCAAAAATGTTTTGAGGTTTGGTAATTTTTCATTCAAACCTTGCCCATAAATACTCAACAATCTATAGTACAACATTTCCAAAACAACCAGTGGAACCAAACCCGACTGCTAACCAATGACCCCCCCACAATGAAATCTTCATTTAAATTTAAATATGTTTTATAAACTAATGTAAAAGGTCCCTCCTCCCCTTTCCTCTACTTGCTAATTGTTAGATTGACTGCCATCCAGCCATCCAGATGCTTTTTAAGGTTTTTCCCTAGACCCCGCATTGTTAGTTTGTTCTCAGATTATACTAACAAATTGTACACTAACATCCCTACATTGTCTCATTGGCTAAATGTTCCAGCCACTCTTATTGTTAACCACATTAGAGCACAAAAAACAAACAAAAAAATTACTTGGGGCAATTCAATCCACTGGCATCTACATAAAATCGAAATATTGAATGTTTTGAATAGATATCTTTTAATTTGTTTCTTTCTCTTCTTTCTTACTGCTTAACCACTTAACAGGGTGGCATTACTGTGCAAACAGGGTGCTACAGGGTGGCATTCCTGTGCAAAATCACTTACTGTATGTATACGTGATTTTGCACTTCCACCAAACAGGGGCATGTGCGCACTGCCGAAGGATCACTTCTGCTGTGAAATGTCACAGCACAAACTGATCTACATGCCCTGGCGAGCATGTGCTCGCCAGCACCTGCAGATCATGGGTCAGGAAGGAAGAATAGAGCTGTACCTATGTTTACATAGATACAGTTCTGTTGTGACAGGGGGGAGTCATGAATCCTGTGTCTCTGCAGAGCTGAGAACACGATCCATCACTTCCCATTGTAAAAGCACCACCAAGTGTAAACCAAGCACATAGATAGGCACACACTTAACCCTTTGATCACACTAGATGTTAATCCCTTCCCAACCAGTGTCATTAGTATAGTGATTAGTGTATATTTTTAGCACTGATCACTGTATTAGTGTCACTGGTTCCCACAAAGTGTCAGTTAATGTAAAAATGTCCACCACAATATCGCAGTCCTGCTGTAAGTCTCTTATCGTATAACATTTTTTAAAAAATGCCAGTATATGTATAATAGTTTGTAGATGCTATAACTTTTGAGCAAACTAATCAATTTACAATTATTGGGATTTTTTTTTTACCAAAAATATGCAGCAGAATACATTTTGGCCTACATTTATAAAGAAATTTGATTTTTAAAAATGTTTTATTGGACATTTTATAGTAGAAAAAAAATATATATATATATATATATATATATTAAAATTGTTAGTCTTTTTTTGTTTATAGCGCAGAGGTGAACAAACACCACCAAAAGAAAGCTGCATTTGTGGGGAAAAATTACATAAATTTAATTAGGGTACAGCGTTGCATGACTGCGCAATTGTCAGTTAAAGTAATGCAGCGTCGTATCGCAAAAAATAGCCTGGTCAGGAAAGGAAATCTTCTGGAGGGTAAGTGGTTAATAACAAAATTGGTAAATCATTGCTAAAACAAAAATGTTTATTTTCACAACTATTTTGGATTATGTGTATATTATGTATACTAGATAATGGGTCTTCTACCTGTGGTCCATAAATCACAAACTATGACTGTCAAATTTGACTAGATATAAGTAAAGTTAACATCCAATTCTACTTTTGCTTTAAGTATGCCCTACAGCTAAACTCTGTTTAAATTAATTTCACAGAAATAAATAAATTAAATCATAGAATTCCTGCTGAACTTGCTATATACAGTACATAAAAATGTAGCTCTTCACTCCACAATGAGATAGTCCCAATCAGGGGCGGACTGACCATTTGAGAACTCGGGCACTGCCTGAGGGCCCGAGGTCAGTAGGGGGCCCCATGAGATGCCCCTGGTACCTTTCATAGGCTTTTTTGGGTGTGGTTTGAGTGTGGGTGAGGACACAGGGGCCCATGATCCCCAATTGCCCGGGGGCCCCATGAGTTGTCAGTCCACCCCTGGCCCCAGTATTTGAGTATACCAAGATATCTGAATAATACTAATCAAATCTGGTGCATCTGTGCATGGTAGCCAATTAGCTTCTAACCTCAGCTTGTTCATAAAAGCTTGGCAATAAAACTTGAAAGCTGATTGGTTTCTATGCAGAGCTGCACCAGACTTTGCACTCTCCAGTTTCAGTATATAACCCCCATTATGTTTCATGTTAATATACTGAGCTGTAAGGAATGTATTAGTTGGTTCTTCATATTTGTGTAAACATTTCATACTTTAGTCAGACCTACAGGCAAGGAATATACATATATTCCATTTTTACAAATTAGTTTTTTTCTGGTCCTAACAATGACGAGTTTCTAACCTATTTGCCACATGGGATTTAGTATATCACATATGTTTTACAGTGAATTATTTAACAGATGTTTCCATAAGCTGCATATGAAAGCTTTCCCAAATATGATGTCACTATTTTGGGACTGCATTTGATTCCAACACAAAGACTGAAGATTAAGACCTTGCTGTGAACTTACACTCTAAAGATAATGAGATAATTTTTGGGCAAATTGAAGAATTCCTCACTGAAAAAACCTAATTAGTTGAATTGCTTGACAATAAAGCTCCCTTCTCCTTTCTCCATTCCTTTCTAATGCTCCTCTTTTGTGGATCTACTAGAGTCAATATTATAGATGTGTGAAAAATGGAAAATCTTCCTAACGTCTTCCCACTCCAGCTGTTGCCAAACTATGAGGCATTGCAAGATTGATAGTTACAAGCATGACTCCCAAAGGCAGAAGCATGATGGGACTTGTAGTTTTGTTACAGCTTGAGAGCCACCAGTTTGACACCCCTGCTCTATACTGAAGATACACTATATTGCCAAAAGTGTTGGGACACCTGTTGTGACACCTTTCCAAATCATTTTATTAAGGTGTTCTAATCACCTCCATGGCCACAGATGTATAACATCAAGGACCTAGGCATGCAGACTGCTTCTACAAACATTTGTGAAAGAATGGGTCGCTCTCAGGAGCTCAGTGAATTCAAGCGTGATACCGTGATAGTGCGAGATGGGGAAACAGCTCTCATTGTTTGAACACTGTGTGAAAGTAAATTAATGTTTTGACTGACATTCTGCGGTTTAGCCACAAGATGTCACTGTTTTTCTAACACAGCCTCAGACTGCATAGATATTTGTATATTCATGAAGAGGTGGGGTTTTTGCACACAGAGTTGGAGAGAACAGGAAGGAGAGAGAGAAGCCATGTTTTGGAGCATGATGAATAAGGGGCAGTGTGAGTTGAGAATCTAATGACGTCCAGGTGTGAAAGCGTCCCTCAGTAACCAGAGCTGCAGCTGAGTGAAGCCGATGAGATTGCTGCCAGGAAGCTGATGAGATTGCTGCCAGGAATGCTGATGAGATTGCTGACAGGAAGCTGATGAAATTGCTGCCAGGAATGCTGATGAGATTGCTGCCAGGAAGGCTGATGAGAGCAGAGGAACTAAGCAACATATATGGCGAGACCGCATGCTTGTTGGAGAGACATTTATTCTGTTCAGAGTCACCAGCGGATGAAAAGCAGACTGGGTCGGTAAGATCGTGCACGCACCTCATTTCAGTGTTGGCACCTTGAGACTGAGTCCAGGCCTATAGTTAGTTAGTTAGGGTCTCTGTTTGTGTCAGGCCACAAGTGTTGTTACTGATTATTGGAAGGACTCCACAACTTAAAGTGACATTTCACATTGGAGAGCTGATAAAATCCTACAAACTCAAGCCAGACTGGCGTTTTGCTCAGAAGGAATACTCAGGCACATGCTACAGGACCAGTTATGGGAGAGGGAATACTGTAGATTTGTGTAACATTGTAAGCTGTTGTGCTGCATCGCAGGCTAGCCCATACCGTACACCCATACATTGATTCCTGCTCTTTTAGGGTAATAACAGGTAAGGTGTGGCAGCTTATTTGTACCCGCCAGTAGGTAAATTACTTCACTTTCTAACTTCATCCATCAGAAGGCACCGTGCTGTGCAGCACAAGGGTCTCAGCCATTGGGCTGGGTGTATGTACATTTATTGTATGTTTCCAGCATTTATGGTTGTGTTTATTTGCCACATCTAAGTAAAATTCTGTTGTGGCAAAAGCTGGTGTTGGGGTTGCTTTCCTCGTTCGTGACTTCACTATCCTGGGGAGCCCACCCCGCTACACGGCTTACAATAGGTTGCCACCTGTGCAATAAGTCCGTCTGTGAAATTTCTTTGCTACTAAATATTCCACGGTCAACTGTTAGTGGTATTATAACAAAGTGGAAGTAACTGGGAACAACAACAACTTAGCCACAAAGTGGTAGGCCACGTAAAATGACAGAGTGGGGTCATCACATGCTGAAGCGCACAGTGCACAGAAGTCACCAACTGACTTCAAAGTCATTAGCTAAAGATCTCCCAACTTTGTGTGGCCTTCAGATTAGTACAACAGTGCATAGAGAGCTTCATGGAATGGATTTCCATGGCCGAGCAGCTGCATCCAAGCATTACATTACCAAGTGCAATGCAAAAGCATCAGATGCAGTGGCGTAAAGCACGCCGATACTGGAGTGATGAATCACGCTTCTCTGTCTGACAATCTGATGGATGTGTTTGGGTTTGGCGGTTGCCAGCAGAACTGTTCTTGCCTGACTGCACTGTGCCAAGTGTAAAGTTTGGTGGAGGGGGCATTATGGTCCGGGGTTGTTTTTCAGGGATTGGGCTTCAGCATACCAATACATTTTTGAACAATTTCTTACTCCCAACTTTATGGGAACAGTTTGGGGATGGCCCCTTCCTGTTCCAACATGACTGCGCACCAGTGCACAAAGCAAGGTCTATAAAGACATGGATGAACAAGTTTGGGGTGGAGGAGCTTGACTGGCCTGCACAGAGTGCTGACCTCAACCCGACAGAACACCTTTGGGATGAATTAGAGCAGAGACTGCAAGCCAGACCTTCTTGTCTAACATCAGTGCCTGATCTCACAAATGCACTTCTGGGAGAAAGATCAAACATTCCCATAGACACACTCTTAAACCTTGTGGACAGCCTTCCCAGAAGAGTTGAAGCTGTTATAGCTCCAAAGGGTGGGCCAACTTAATATCAAACCCTATGGACTATGCCATTAAAGTTCATGTGCGTATAAAGGCAGGCGTCCCAATACTTTTGGCAAAATTGTGTATATTAATCTACATCCTCCCTTTGACAGCTAACAGCCAACATTGGATGAGGTTGCTAGCTATCAGACTGGGCTGTCAATGATGCACAAAAATGTAAAAAAAAAAAAATTAACCACATTACTACCACACTATAGTCAAAAGACGGCTACAGCACGGCACTCTTGTTCTAGGAGGGCATCCATCCCAGAACCCTCTCACCTTCACATATCCTTTGGACACACATGGTAAGAGCTGCTGTGAGTGACTCTTTACAGTGATCTGTGATCAGCTGTGTCCAAAGGAGATGTGAAGGTGGAAGGGTTCTGGGAGGACGTCTATGGATGCCCTCCCACAACAAGAGTGCTGTGCTGTGGCCATCTTTCGGCTATAGTGAGGTAGTAATGTGGTTAATTTTTTTTTTCCATTTTTGTGCATTTGTCATTCAATAATAAAAAAGAGAATACCAAAAAAAGCTTTATGTGTATTCAAAATATAAAACATATCATATATAATAAGTATGTTATTTATCCATAGCGTTATAAAGTTAATCGATACACATTGATGTTACTAAATTTGGCCTGAGCATCTAAGCTTAAGTGAGCTCCGGGCATTAAAGGATTACATTTTCCTGGTGATATAGGTGAACTGTTTCATTATTTTAAGCAAAATGTACCTTTACCTGTGTAGACAAAAATTCTTACGCTGGCTGTCCCTAATCGAAAGTATGGGTAAAAAAAGTTCGATCAGACAGAATCTCTTTAAGTAAGTAAAAATGAAACTGCAAATGTTTTCATATACTGTATGTTTTTTTTTACTTTCTGAAGTTTAGTATATTTTGAAGTAATATAGTGTATTAAAATAGCATTTGCAAGCAAGTACAGTCAGGTCCATAAATATTGGGACATCGACACAATTCTAACATTTTTGGCTCTATACACCACCACAATTGATTTGAAATGAAACAAGCAAGATGTTCTTTAACTGCAGACTGCCAGCTTTAATTTGAGGGTATTTACATCCAAATCAGGTGAACGGTGTAGGAATTACAACAGTTTGCATATGTGCCTCCCACTTGATAAGGGACCAAAAGTAATGGGACAATTGGCTTCTCAGCTGTCCCATGGCCAGGTGTGTGTTATTCCCTCATTATCCCAATTACAATGAGCAGATAAAAGGTACAGAGTTCATTTCAAGTGTGCTATTTGCATTTGGAATCTGTTGCTGTCAACTCTCAAGATGAGATCCAAACAGCTGTCACTATCAGTGAAGCAAACCATCATTAGGCTGAAAAAACAAAACAAACCCATCAGAGAGATAGCAAAAACATTAGGCATGGCCAAAACAACTGTTTGGAACATTCTTAAAAAGAAGAAGTGCACCGGTGAGCTCAGCAACACCAAAAGACCCGGAAGACCACGGAAAACAACTGTGGTGGATGACCGAAGAATTCTTTCCCTGGTGAAGAAAACACCCTTCACAACAGTTGGCCAGATCAAGAACACTCTCCAGGAGGTAGGTGTATGTGTGTCAAAGTCAACAATCAAGAGAAGACTTCACCAGAGTGAATACAGAGGGTTCACCACAAGATGTAAACCATTGGTGAGCCTCAAAAACAGGAAGGCCAGATTAGAGTTTGCCAAATGACATGTAAAAAAGCCTTCACAGTTCTGGAACAACATCCTATGGACAGATGAGACCGAGATCAACTTGTACCAGAGTTATGGGAAGAGAAGAGTATGGAGAAGGAAAGGAACTGCTCATGATCCTAAGCATACTACCTCATCAGTGAAGCATGGTGGTGGTAGTGTCATGGCGTGGGCATGTATGGCTGCCAATGGAACTGGTTCTCTTGTATTTATTGATGATGTGACTGCTGACAAAAGCAGCTGGATGAATTCTGAAGTGTTTCGGGCAATATAATCTGCTCATATTCAGCCAAATGCTTCAGAACTCATTGGACGCTTCACAGTGCAGATGGACAATGACCCAAAGCAGACTGCAAAAGCAACCAAAGAGTTTTTTAAGGGAAAGAAGTGGAATGTTATGCAATGGCCAAGTCAATCACCTGACCTGAATCCGATTGAGCGAGCATTTCACTTGCTGAAGACAAAACTGAAGGGAAAATGCCCCAAGAACAAGCAGAAACTGAAGACAGTTGCAGTAGAGGCCTGGCAGAGCATCACCAGGGATGAAACCCAGCGTCTGGTGATGTCTATGTGTTCCAGACTTCAGGCTGTAATTGACTGCAAAGGATTTGCAACCAAGTATTAAAAAGTGAAAGTTTGATTTATGATTATTATTCTGTCCCATTACTTTTGGTCCCTTAACAAGTGGGAGGCACATATGCAAACTGTTGTAATTCCTACACTGTTCACCTGATTTGAATGTAAATACCCTCAAATTAAAGCTGACAGTCTGCAGTTAAAGCACATCTTGTTCATTTCATTTCAAATCCATTGTGGTGGTATATAGAGCCAAAAATGTTAGAATTGTGTCGATGTCCCAATATTTATGGACCTGACTGTAGCTTTAACTGTGTAGCACTAGTAGTTTGATTTCTATGATGGTTTATGAAACTGTTGCTATAGATACTTTGAAAAATTAAAAATTAAATGCAAAAGACTTCTAGACAGTCTTAACAGTTTATATATTCTATATGCATATATGAATATAAACATATTTTTACTTACATTTTTTCCAGTGCATGAAATCTTTACTAGTATTATATACTTTATTAGACTGTATATTCATGGAATTATTAACTGTATTTATTTAAGCTGAGTTGCGTTTAGACCTTAACCAAGGTATAGGCCTTACTGCATGATTACTGGATAATTTATTTAAGGATGCATTAAAAGAAAAAAAAGCTTTATATTGTGCTGTACAATTTCATCTATGTAAGTATATATATATATATATAACACTGTGCATTGTTACTGTGAATGTGGATTTTCATGTAACCACATGACAGCAGTGTTTGGCATTTCTGTTCATTGTAGCCTTAATACAGGTGTTCATCTACTGCTGGGAGTTGTATGGTACATGCAGAACTTTTTTCACAGTAAAGCTGAAACACAACTACCGGGTCAAGGAGCAATCACTGGGGGTGGGAGCAAATAAAAGGAAAAGCTTGGGAAGATGGAGAGAGAGACTTTGCTTGTGGAAACAGTGCGTGAGAGCTGTGTTGTGCTGTGCGGTACTGGACCAGACCTGGTTGAGCCAAAGAGTGCAGAGAAGCTGAAGAAGCTGATTAAAAGACTGTCTAGCTGAACAATGCATGGAGAGAGCTGCACCAGGGAGACCTTACAGCTGCAGGAGTGTGTGAGTCACAAGTGCCACCGCCGCATCTTCAGCTAAAGGGGGCCCCCCATTGCAGAACTACTGTCTTTGTCTGGATTGTCACAAGAGGACTGGTGAGAGGGTCATTTATCCACCCATCTATACTGCTATTTAAGTTAACTCTTGTTGCCAGCCATGCCTGCTGCACTCTTCAACAGTTTAGTTAGAGTCAAATACACCACCCCCCCTTATTGCTTTAAGCAGCCATTCCTTGTTTGCCACTGTGGTCACTGCAAGCAGGTTGCTGAACTGAGTTAACCCTTTGCTCTCTGCTAAGGAGAACCTTGTCCCTGCAGCCACAGCCATTTCTGTCCAAGCCATTTAAAGAGGGTGCTTTTGTCGCTTATGTTCAAAATCATCTTTTAAAGGGAAACACACCTACAACTCCCCCCCCCCCAAAGAGACTATTATTCACAACTCAACTTCTAATGTGACCCTTCCCAAAAACTTCATATTTTAAAGGGAGTCATCTTGTTCTCTACATCTTAAAGGGACTACATCCTTCACTGTGTACCAACCCAAGGCCCCCAACTAAGCCGGCAGTAGAATCAACCTTCTGATTATTCATATTCAGGGACTTTCTTTGTAGAAGTACTGGTGTGCAGGAGGTCTAGCAGATTTTCCTCTGCGATTAAACCTACACTCCCCTGACTGAGGGCCTGCAAGTGAGCTAGCCCAATTAGCTTCCTTGATATGCTTACACGTCTCACTTGGCGAGTCATCCCCCAGTCGGAGGGCTATTGTTTATACCCTCAGTCATGCAGGACATAGGTGGTCACACTTCAAAGAGTATTTTACAATACTGTATCATTCTTGTGTTGACTCACTGTACTTATTGATTAACCTTTAAACTGTTGCATCACTTTACTATTTTATTGTTATAAACCTGGTCAATTTTACCATAGCTGGTGTGAATTTTTGTGATTGCCGGGAAATCTACCCACCAAGGTACTTGTGTGGTGTCAGCAGGAGTAGGGCTCCAACCAGAGCCAAGGAAAAAGCAGAGGATCTAAATATACCAGCAGCTCCGTCAGGGGTAGTGCTACATGTCCAACCCAAGGATAGCACTCCTTCCCCTTATGCAGGAATTTAAACAATATGGAATGCTTAATAATTATAAAGTTATTATAAACCTACAAAGTTATGAAGAACTATCCTATATCCAAAATGCATTCCCGTTCAGGTGAAGGTCAGATTACATTACTTTTCTGAGGGACCATATACTATATTTGCTAAACTATCAAACCTGTATGAGCTTTACTACCCACCTTACCCAATGACTTATGTGTTAAAACCACCACCATACTTGGTTTGGAAGGATTGCCCTTTTTAAAATGAATCATCTTCCTCAATCTTTATCACTATTTCACATGGTACCCCTATCACTTCCCAGCATTTTTATTATTTCACGGATGAAAACAGTGATGTTAAAGTATATTTGGGGTGATGGGACACCTAGGCTTAGCTATAAAGTTCTTACTAGAGGGAAGGATCAAGGTAGAGAAGGTCTACGCAATCTGGTCTACGCAATCTTACAGTCATCAAAAAAAATATTGGCACCCCTGCATTTCTGTCAGATAATGCACCACTTCGCCCATAACATTGTTGCAATTACAAGTGTTCAGGCATTCTCATGTTTATTTCTTTTGTTTGTATTGGTATGCCACAAAAAAGTGGAGAAACAAAAAGCCAAATTCACGCAAAACCCCAAAAATTGACTGGACAAAATTATTGACACCTTCTCAAAATTAAAAGATATAATTGCATTCCAAGTTTGCAATGCTCCTGTAATTTGTAATTAAACTCACCTATATCAATTAACAGGTGCTGATAATATTTAAATCACACCTGAAACCAGTTAAAATGGTGAAAAATTTACTCAACCTTTCTGTTGTGTGTCTCTGTGTGCCACATGAAGCATGGAGAAGAGAAAGAGCAGCAAAGAATTGTCTGAGGATTTGAGAACAAAAATTGTGAAAAACCATGGACAATCTCACGGTTGCAAGTCCATCTGCAGAGATCCTAATGTTCTTGTGTCCACTGTGCACAACATTGTCAAGAAGGTTACAGCCCATGGCACTGTAACTAATCTCCCTGGACGTGGACAGAAGAGAAAAACTGATCAAAGATTGCAATGAAGGATTGTTTGAATGGTAGCTAAAGAACCTCCACCAATTTCCAGACAAATTCAAGCTGACCTATAGGCACAGGGTACAACTGTGTCAGCTCGCACTATACATCACCATCTGAATGGAAAGGAACACTATGGAAGGAGACCCAGGAGGACCCCACTGCTGACACAGAAACATAAAAAAGGCAGATTTGAGTTTTCCAAAACTTACCTGAGGAAGCCAAAATCTTTTTGGGAGAATGTGCTGTGGACAGACAAAATAAAATTACAGCTTTTTGGTAAAGCCCATCATTCCACTGCTTTCAGAAAAAGAAATGAGGCCTTTAAGAATACAGTCCCTACAGTCAAACATGGTGGAGGTTTACTGATGTTTTGGGATTTGTGCATGGCATTATGAAATCTAAAGACTACCAAAGAATTCAAGAGTGCAACGTAGGGCCCAGCGTCAGAAAGTTACAGCAGGACAATGACCCAAATCACAAGTCAAAAAGCACCCAAAAATGGTTTCAGACAGAGTGCTGGAGAGTACTGGCCAGCAATGAGTCAAGATCTCAATCCCATAGAGCACCTGTGCAGAGATCATAAAGCAGCATATTAGGAAAAGGAACCCTTCCAATCTGAGAGACCTGGAGCAGTTGGTGAAAGAAGAGTGGTCCAAAATTAAAGTAAAGAGATGTAAAAACTCATTGATGGTTGAATTCTGTTATTTTTTCCAAGGGGTTTGCTACCAAATATTAAATTGAGACTGGCAATAATTTTGTCCAATGCATTTTTGGGGTTTTCCATGGAATGTGTTAGATTTGGCTTTTTGTTTCTCCACTTTTTTGTGTCATACCAATACAAACAAAAGAAATAAACATGAGAATGCTTAAACATTTTTAATTGCAACACTGCCCATAGCTGCCCTACCTTGGCTATCATATTCAGTATGGCCTAGATCTGCAATCTTATTCCACTTTACATCAGTGATTTTGAGAACATGGAAACAGATCTTTAATAACTATCATCTGTCTTCAATAAATGGTCTCCCAGCTCCTATAATAGGGAAACCAACATTTCCTCTCGCATGTAAACCCTCTACCTTTTTACATTGGGGAATATCAGAACCGCATTATATGGTCCAATGCTTAGAGGGAGGCAAAGTAAATTCACTCTCCCAACTAACCATAATTCAAATATTTCCAGTTAAAATATTTTGTTAGAGCTATTGCTGGATATAAGCAACTGTCCCGATCACCTACTACTTTTGAACAGATATGCAAGTCGGAGAAAATTCCACCTCATACAATTGCTTTCCTATATAAACTTTTGCTTTCTGATCAGCAATGAGAGAAAATATATTATATGAGGGAATGGGAAAGGGAATCAAACATTTCATTATCCGAAGAAGAAATTCATAAAAGCTTCCTGTTTCCTCATAAATTAAATATAGCCAGCATCATTCAGGAATGAAATTACAGTATATATTTTAAATCACTGGTATAGAACGACCTATACGTTGAACCAGATGTTGACCTTAAATTCAAAAATAATATGTTTGAAATGTGCAGCAGAGGTGGAGACCTATTTGCATATTTGGTGGAAGTGTCCATTAATTAAACAATTTTGGGACAGAATAACACAAAAATCCAACATGGTAACATCGACAAATATTAAGTGGACCCAGGAAATAGCTTTTCTTTTGATAATCCCTGGATGTAGTTCTGTAATGAAGAAGTCATTACTTAGGTTTTGCCTAAGTGTTGCCGGAGTCCTAATCCCTGGACACTAGCAATCTACAAAGCCTCCTGAGGTTGGGAAATGGGTAGCTGAGATGTGTTATTTGATGGAAATGGAAGAATATATTTTAGAAGATTTAAGAACTAGTTGATCTCTGTGGATATGGATAAAGGTGATTTGAGTCTCTGACTAGACCCCTCTCTGTAAACCCACATATAACTAGTGGGTAATGCTGAATCATCACTTTCCAGGAAAAAAAAATCTCCCTTTTTTGTACTAGTTTATGTAATAATATAGAATATTAGATTATATAGTATTTCAAGAAATTTTCAAGAAAGCTGTATGTAATTCTAAGAGAAATTGTGTGATATACAGTTGCAAGAAAAAGTATGTGAACCCCTTGGGATTACGTGGAGTTTTGCATGAATTGGGCATAAAATGTACTCTGAACGTCATCTAAGTCACAACAATAGAAGAACACAGTCTGCTGAACATAATACTACATAAACATTAGATGTTGTCATGGTTTAATTGCACATAACATGTAAACATTCACAGTGCAGGGAGGAAAAAGTATGTGAGGCCCTAGCTTAATGACTTCTCCCAGAGCTAATTGGAGCCAGGAGTGAGCCAACCTTGACTCCAATCAGTCTGATGATATTGGATGTGTTGCTGACAGCTGTCCTGCCCTTAAAAAACACACACCTGTTTTGGGTTTACTGGTTTCAAGAAGCACTGTCTGATGTGAACCATGCCTCCCAGAAAAGAGCTCTCAGAAGACTTACGATCAAGAATTGTTGACTTGCATGAAGCTGGAAAGGGTTACAAAAGTATCTCCAAAAGCCTTGATGTTCATGTGTCCACGGTAAGACAGACTGTCTACAAATGGAGAAAGTTTAGCACTGTTGCTACTCTCCCTAGGCATGGTCGTCCTGTAAAAATGACTGCAAGAGCACAGCGCAGAATGCTGCATGAGGTAAAGAAGAATCCCAGAGTGTCAGCAAGAGACCTACAGAAATCTCTGGCACATGCTAACATTTTTGTTGACACATCTACAATAAGGAAAACATTAAACAAGAATGGAGTACATGGGAGGACACCACGGAGGAAGCCATTGCTGTCCAAAAAGAATATTGCAGCACGTTTGAAGTTTGCAAAAGAGCACCTGGATGTTCCACAGCACTACTGGCAAAATATACTGTGGACAGATGAAACCAAGATTGAGTTGTTTGGGAAGAACACACAACACTATGTTTGGACAAAAAAAGGGCACAGCACACCAACATCAAAACCTCATCCCCACTGTAAAACATGGCGGAGGGAGCATCATGGTTTGGGGCTGCTTTGCTGCCTCAGGGCCTGGACGGATTGTTGTCATTGATGGGAAAATGAATTCCAGAGTTTATCATTTTGCAGGAAAACCAACGACCATCTGTCCGCCAACTGAAGCTCCGCAGAGGATGGGTGGTGCAACAGGACAATGACTCAAAGCATATAAGTAATTCAACAAAACAATGACTGCAACAGCACAGAATACGCCTTCTGGAGTGGCCCAGTCCTGACCTCAACCCGATTGAAATGCTGTGGAATGACCTTAAGAGAGCGATTCACACCAGACATCCCAAGAATATTGCTACACTGAAACAGTTTTGTGAAGAGGAGTGGTCCAAAATTACTCCAGATCGTTGTGCAGGTCTGATCTGCAACTACAGGAAATGTTTGGTTGAGGTTATTACTGCCAAAGGAGGGTCAACCAGTTATTAAGTCCAAAGGTTCACATACTTTTTCCTCCCTGCACTGTGAATGTTTACATGTTATGTGCAATTAAACCATGGCAACATCTAATGTGTGTGTAGTATTATGTTCAGCAGACTGTGTTCTTCTATTGTTGTGACTTAGATGACGTTCAGAGCACATTTTATGCCCAATTCATGCAAAACTCCACGTAATCCCAAGGGGTTCACATACTTTTTCTTGCAACTGTAAGTAAGCTCTAATAAATATTGTTGCATTGTTTTGTATACAATAATGAGATTAGGTTGTTGAATGACCCCCATTCATTTTTTTCTGTACCCCAGTGGTTTGGGAACTTCAATATAAATGGATTAAAGTGATTGTTATTTAAAAAAAAATTGGAACCTTTACAAACATGTTATATTTACCTTACAAAACCTTTGCACAGAGCAGCCGTGATCCTCCTCCTCTCAAGCTGCTTGCTCTGGGTGCACCCGTGTGAGCTCGCTCCTGAGCTGCCTTTGTGTGTCCATAAGGCACACAGAGCATGTGTCACATTAATAAATAATTGACACTAATAAGAATAGTGCCCAAGGTTCTGAAGATGCGGCTTTGTCCCTGAAATGCATAGGCCAAAGTTACTTCACATCCAGGATGCAGTTGATTTTATCCACTTCAAGTCTGTTACATTGTTGTTTTCATTGAATAAATTGTGATTACTCGCATTACATAATTTTGATGGGTTGTGTGGCTAAGGATTAAATAAAAAATAAAATGTTAAATATAATTTGGTCTTTGATGATCCCCAGTGACATCATCGTTGTGCCATGTACTGGTTCCCCTACTTCCTTTAAGTATATCTAGATATAAGCAGCGTTGTACCAGATCAGAAAGCAAGCCAGAATCAGTAACAGCTGGACCAACAAAGTACAAGGCAGAAGGCAATAAGCAGAATCCAGAAGGTAGGCTGAGGTCATAAAGAAAAGGCAAATAGTCCAGAGGCAGGTCAGAAGGCATGCTGAGTTATACACAGAAAGGAAGAATCAGCAGATCAGGCCACAGATAAATAGGAACAAGCTGAAGATCACTAGGAACTTCATCCTGAAGCGTTCCAGTTTATACAGGCTGCTGGGTACCAATTCAGTGCCCAGTGTGCATGCTACTTTTAATACCTACTCTATAATGCATTTCTGACAATTACCCTATGCACAGAGCTATGAGCAGAAGTATGTGCAAGCACATAAGACTGTACTGGTTTCCTTACGCTGTAGAGAATCTGTCCTTACCTACAGGCAGTCAGTGAAGAGAAGGTGGTTCAACTCAGGCTCAGGGGTGGACTGACAACTCATGGGGCCCCCGGGCAATAGGGCACCATGGGGCCCCTGTGTCCTTGCCCAAACTCAAAAAAAGCCTATGAAAAAGGTACCAGGGGCATCTCATGCGGCCCCCTACTGACCCCCCGGGCAGTAGAAGATCATGGGGCCCCTGTGTCCTTGCCCAAACTCAAAAAAGCCTATGAAAAAGGTACCAGGGGCATCTCATGGGGCCCCCTACTGACTCTGGGCCCTCGGGCAGTGCCTGAGTTTCCAAATGGTCAGTCCGCCCCTGCTCAGGCTACAGGCCTGAGTGAGGAGGGCCCCCTCCAACCAACCCTCTCTCTACAAATACTAGGCTTGACTAGGAAGCACTAGTCTCAGATCCTTTGTAGTGTGTTGGCAGTGTAGCCAAGTCCTGGCTATATCATTATGCCATTCAGGGATATTTACAGATGAGACTATGATTAATCCTTTTCCCCCTAATTTCCAGTATTAGGACTGCTATATTACTTGCTATTGTTAGCAGAGTGAATTCAGTTTTTCTGACAGCAGAGGATCCTGGGACCTGTAGTCCTATGGCCAATACATCCTGTCTTCCTGAGAGCTGTTTGAACTACAACTACCAGAGAGCTGGGGAACGAGAAGGATGCTGGCGAAGCAGATTTTATTCTACAGCAAGGGAAGTGCTTGCTGTCTTGGTGTGGGATTCAGATCTGAACACAGGGGACTGCTGTTCTCCTCCACAGACAGATTGCTGGCCTACTGCTGCAAGACTCTATATATATGTTTAGCACAACGGTGAAGCTGATCGCCACAGCGGGATTACATCAGCTTCTCTGCATTGGGACTGTCACTATCTGGTCTTCACTCAGACATCTCTGCTCGCCGCGCTGACAGACCGTCAAGAGCCAAGATCTGTGCAAGTACTTTCGTTCCTAGGAGGCCATGCTATCGATAGGATTAGTGATTTGGTGGATGCCCAACCTCTTTTTGTCATCACTCTAGAGACAGTGCATGCAGATACCTTTACACCTCAGCATCAGGAAATCTTTGCTTTGAGCAGTACCACAGCCTATCTGCGTACCTTCATTGAATTACCAGTATTCACTAATGCTTATGGGCCCCACCATTGCACCAAGACAGCAGATAACACCATATCAGGAACTCTAAACATCACAGGACACAATTTGCAATCTCTAGTTAAAGGGACCTTTTCTCCTATAAGGTCATTTTAATCAACTTAGGATATTTATATCGATTTATGCCAGAGTATACATTTACATAATTCTCTGCATGCCCTGTTGCAGCGCCGATGGCACAGGAAGGAAACTCATAAGTCAACAAGCCTTTTCTTCCACCCTCTTGCTGCTGGTGTTGCAATTAAATAGTTGAAGCTTATTACTCATGACTTATAACCTGTTAAATGTTGCTAATTGATTACCGTATTTTTCGCTCCATAAGACGCACTTTTTTCCCCCCAAAAAAGGGGGGAAAATGTCAGTGCGTCTTATGGAGCGAATATAAAGCGGCCGGTCCGGTATTTTTGCGGCCACCATGTCAGAATACCGGGCCGGCCGCTCAGCTGTTGTCTCCTGCAGGGCCTTACCTGTTCCTCACTCCAGCGCTGCACAGTCTTCCCGCGCTGGCTTCTGTGACAGCCGGGTGCCCACTGCGCATGTGCTGCGCTTTGTGAATGATCCGGTGTCTTCTGGGACACATGAAAGGTCCCAGAAGGCGCCGGGCCATTCACAAAGCGCAGCGCTTCTCGCACATGCGCAGTGGGCACCCGGCTGTCACAGAAGCCGGCCCGGGAAGAAGAGGGAAGGACAACTCAGCGGAAGTGGGAGCGGGTACCTGTCAAATTCAGGTACCCGCTCCCCCTCCCTCCCCAAAGGTCAGCAGTCTCTGGTCATTCCCTTCACTGTCCGCAGTCTCTGGTCATTCTCTGCACTGTCCGCAGTCTCTGGTCATTCCCTGCACTGTCCGCAGTCTCTGGTCATTCCCTGCACTGTCCGCAGTCTCTGGTCATTTCCTGTACTGTCCGCAGTCCCTGGTCATTCCCTGTACTGTCCGCAGTCTCTGGTCATATCCTGTACTGTGTCCGCAGTCTCTGGTCATATCCTGTACTGTGTCCGCAGTCTCTGGTCATATCCTGCACTGTGTCCGCAGTCTCTGGTCATCTCCTGCACTGTGTCCGCAGTCTCTGGTCATCTCCTGCACTGTGTCCGCAGTCTCTGGTCATCTCCTGCACTGTGTCCGCAGTCTCTGGTCATCTCCTGCACTGTGTCCGCAGTCTCTGGTCATATCCTGCACTGTGTCCGCAGTCTCTGGTCATCTCCTGCACTGTGTCCGCAGTCTCTGGTCATCCCCTGCACTGTGTCCGCAGTCTCTGGTCATCCCCTGCACTGTGTCCGCAGTCTCTGGTCATCTCCTGTACTGTGTCCGCAGTCTCTGGTCATCCCCTGTACTGTGTCTGCAGTCCATTGGTTCAGAATATTTTTTTTTCTTGTTTTTCACCTCTAAAACCTAGGTGCGTCTTATGGAGCGAAAAATACGGTATTTCTATTTTACCAGGGTTCTGCTTTTATGTGTTAACAGGGTTGTATGTCATAAACCCATTTTTTCTGTAGCCTACTCTTTTGAACAAGTCTAATATAGAGGTGTTACTAAACAATTGTGTCTCTTGCATTATTATTAAGCTATATTGTTGAAATATGTCTGAACCCAGAGTGTCAGAGGTGTTGGGAGGCTTGCAGGTTCAGGGAAACAACTAGGGACAAGCATTATTAGTAGTGCCACAGTAGTATAAGATATTTCCATTTTATAAGGACAGTGAATGAGCCATCATTTAACCATTTCAATCCTGGAGACATTTTTCCATTTTTTGCACACATGTTAAAATATACATTTTAGGTCTGATAATTAGTTAAAACCATCAAACAGTATATATTTTCTGAAAGCGGAGACCCCGGAGAATAAAATGGTGTTACTTGCAGTTTTTTTGGTGATATGGCATTGACGCAAAGGTCTATTAAACCCATATTTTTGGTAAAAAATACACTAAAGTTATTTTTAGCATTCACTTTTATTTCTCATTTTAAATATTTAAAACTTTTTTTTCTGCACATAACTTTATTGCTATCTCATAGGGGAAATAACCTTCCATGGAGCAGACAGTGGGAGACATCAACCTGATCAAAGTTCTGGATGATGTCATTGTCTTCAGCATGAGGAGCACTTTGAGAAGGTTTTGAGGAGACCTCACAATGAGAGGTTGAAGTTGTCCTTTGAAAAGTGTCAGTTGTATCAGCCTTCTGTCACTTACCTTGGACACATCAATTCTGCTGAAGGAGTAGCCACTGACCCCAAGGAATTAAAAATGGTTACCTCCTGGGCAAAACAATGCAAAGGTGGCTGAGCTGAGGTAAATTCTGGGATTCTGCTCCTATTATCAATGATTCATGGAGGGATTTGCCAAGATAACCAAAACCCTTAATGAGTTGCTGAGGAGTGAGGATGAAGATGACTTATTACAAGATTGGTCAGTCAAGCCAAAGGGCCAGAAAGTCTCAAGCATCGATACAAGACAAATGGACCAATCAGTGTGAACAGGCTTTTTGACAATCAACACTTTTTAAGGAAGGTACAACAGGTTATTATTAAACTGTAAGCTATATGAATAAAAGGTGCCCATTGTATGCATCCACACCAGTGTAGCTTTCCACAACTCCCGTAAAATTGAAAATGAACGACAGATTGCAAAAGATAGCAGGACCAACCCCAAACAATTCTTCAAATATATTAATAGTAAAAAGGTTCGGCCTGAGCATGTAGGCCCTTTACAAAATAATCTAGAGTGGGTGACTGGGGACAAAGAGAAAGCAAATTTATTAAATACCTTCTTCAGCTCGGTTTATACAAAGGAGTATGGGGGAGCTCTTGTCCATAATGGGCGTGGCACTGACACAGCTCCAGATGATCCACATTGGCTCACAATTGATATGATCCAAAAATATTTAGACAGTATAAAGGTGAATAAAGCACCTGGACCGGATGGCATACACCCACGGGTCCTTAAAGAATTGAGATCTGTCATTTCAAAGCCATTGTTTCTAATTTTTAGAGACTCTTTAATGACTAGCATAGTACCACTGGATTGGCGTAAGGCCAATGTGGTGCCAATATTTAAAAAGGGGTCAAAATCTTTACCAAGTAATTAAAGCCCTGTTAATTTAACTTCTATAGTCGGGAAGATACTGGAGAGTTTAATAAAAGACCACATAGATGAGTTCTTGCTGGAAAAAAATATTTTAAGCAACAGACAGCATGGATTCATGAAAGACAGATGTTGTCAAACAAATCTGATTTCTTTTTATGAGGAGGTGAGCAAAACCTTGGACAGAGGGGTGGCGGTGGACGTGGTATACTTGGATTTTGCAAAAGCATTTGACACAGTTCCCCACCCACGGCTTATGTGTAAGGTAAAGTCTTCGGGCTTGGAAAAGTCCTTATGTAAACGGATAGAAAACTGGCTAAAAGATCGTATTAAGAGAGTAGTGGTTAATGATTCATACTCTGAATGGCCTAGGGTCATCAGTGGTGTACCCCAGGGTTCAGTGTTGGGACCCTTACTTTTTAATATATTTATAAACGATATAGGGTCTGAGATTAACAATCCCTTTTCAGTCTTTGCAGATGACACCAAGCTGTGCAGTGGAATAACGTCCTTACAAGATATCTTCAACTTACAAGCCTACCTCAATGCACTGTTTAATTGGACAACTGTGGCAAATGAGGTTTAATGTTGATAAATGTACTGTTATGCACTTAGGGGTTAAGAATATGCATGCATCATACATATTAGGGAGGGGGTACAACTGGGGGAATCAATGGTGGAGAAGGATCTCGGGTTTCTGGTAGATCACAAGCTCACTAATGGCATGAAATGCCAAGCTGCGGTTTCTAAAGCAAGCAAAATCCTCTCTTGTATTAAAAGAGGTATAGACTCCAGAGAGAGATATCATATTACCCCGGTACAAATCATTAGTAAGACCTCATCTGGATAATGCAGTTCAGTTTTGGGCACCAATTTACAAAAAGAACATTGGGGAACTTGAGAAAGTACAGAGAAGGGCAACTAAACTGATACGAGGCATGGAGGAGCTCAGCTATGAGGAAAGATTAGAGGAACTAAATTTAATCTCTCTTGAGAAGAGATTAAGGGGGGATATGATCAACATGTATAAATACATCAGTGGTTCATATAGTGAACTCAGTGTAGAGTTATTCACCCTGAGGTTATCACAGAGGACAAGGGGGCACTTTTTACGTCTGGAGGAAAAGAAATTTAATCTCCAAACACGGAAAGGTTTCTTCACAGTGAGAGCTGTGAAAATGTGGAATAGACTCCTTCAAGAGTTGGTTCTGGCCAGCTTAGTGGGTTGCTTCAAAAAAGGCCTGGATTGTTTCTTGGATACACAGAATATAACTGGATACTAACATTTTCCTCTCGGACGATCGGGAGGGAGTTTTTTCCGGGCAGGTGCAGGGTTGGATCGTGCTTTTCTGGGGTTTTTTTTTGCCTTCCTCTGGATCAGCGGTGCACCTGGAGTCTTGTGATCACCTAACTGGGGGCAATCACCTGTGATTCCCTGGTGACCGGGAAACCCAGGAGAGCCTATTGCTGGTCTCGTGGTGATAGAGCACAACCTTTTTGGCTTACGGAATTACATCTTCATGGGACTGTCACTATATTGTGTTCACCATTTATTATATCTGATATATGAATATTATTTGTTAGATGTTGTTGAGAGTCCACTTGCTCTCATATCATTATATTTTTTTTGCCTTCCTCTGGATCAGCTGTGGGTGTGGGATTATAGCTTTTTTTTTCTATGGTTGAACTGGATGGACTTTTGTCTTTTTTCAGCCAGACTAACTATGTAACTATGTAAAAAGAAAATTAATGCAAGACTATAGCAACTGTATATGTAAACAGAGGCTAAAATGGCTCTATAAATAAGTGAATAGGTAGACGCTACAACAACCGTGCATCAAAAGAAGAGAACAAATCAACTCTCAACAACATCAAAATACTTTTCCTATACCAAATATAATGATATGAGAGCAAGTGGACTCTCAACAACATATAAAAAATAATATTCATATATCAGATATAATATATGGTGAACACAATATAGTGACAGTCCCATGAAGATGTAATTCTGTAAGCCAAAAAAGTTGTGCTCTTTCACCAGCAATAGGCTCTCCTTGTCTCCAATACTCATTATAACAAAGCGGTACCTGACCACCTTAACCAGGGTCAGTTGTTTCTGGTGAGTGATAAATTCACATATTGTTTGCACGTGGTGAAAGAGCACATCTTTTATTCCTATAATAAATATGCTATAAAGCCGTAATGGAACTCTGACTCTGAGGGCACTTACCTCTTATTAGCATTTAGTCAGAGTTCCATTACGGCTTTGTAGCACATTTATTATAAGAGAGAATAATTTTGTTTTATTTATAACATATTTGTTTTTATTAATTTGTATATATTTATATGTGATCAAAAGATTCCCTTTTCTCTGTATACCACAGCAGTCTGTACAGCTTGACACATCTAGTACCAATTTGTTTTTAACAATGTTCAGTCAGCCATGTTTTTGGAACCGTCCAATCACCATGACTTTGCCTCTATTTAACATGCCTGATGATGGCAGTACGTCACTTCCTGAGGACACCGCGAGGCGAAATGTATGTAGAAGTGTGAACCTGTCACTTCCGGGTTCCCGTGACGTTACATCTGACCTATCAAAAGCGAGGCTTGAAACGCACGCCGGCCATACTGTTGGAACACAAACCTACACAATCTGTACAAACTGGTGCTGGTCCTTTGGGCACCTTTACATGTGAGTGCAAAGCTATTCATGTATTTGCTATGCAATTTTCTATAAATACTACACTTCATGTGATTTATTTGAGCTGCTTGGAGCTTCACCTTTGTTTTGAGGAGAGCCTGGGATCAAAAAATCCATCCACCATTGGTGTACCTGGAGTCTTGTGATCACCTAACTGGGGGCAATCACCTGTGATTCCCTGGTGACCAGGAAACCCAGGAGAGCCTATTGCTGGTCTCGTGGTGATAGAGCACAACTTATTTGGCTTACGGAATTACATCTTTATGGGACTGTCACTATATTGTGTTCACCATTTATTATATCTGATATATGAATATTATTTGTTAGATGTTGTTGAGAGTCCACTTGCTCTCATATCATTATATTTGGTATAGGAAAAGTATTTGTTAGATGTTGTTGAGAGTTGATTTGCTCTCTTCCTTTGATGCTGTTGTAGAACCTTCACTTATTTCTTTGCTCAAGTGTATTTCACTTTTTAGGGGCAGCTGTCAACCTTTTTTGCCAGCTTATTGTGGGTAATATCCATTATTATTTGAACACTCAGTCACATAGGCACCACAATATTTCAGTTATATATAAAATGGCACTATGCTTGGCTGTAAGGGATAGAAACATCTAGTTCTGCCTCAATGCATTACATTTTTGCTTTTGTGTATAGATACACTTTATTTAACATGGCGTGAAAATATCAATGTCACTAGAGCCATATATGTTAACAAGGAAATATTGGCTGATACAGAAAACAAGCAACCGCCCAGAAGGAATCTTTCAAGTTGAAAGCAAACTCTTACTCACCTTCAGTCCAGTGCAGTATCCTGGAGCTCCCTTACCGGCCACTGATATCTTCAGCCGGGCCTCTTCTAGGTACCGATTTTCAGCCATTTTTAAATGTCACTCTTGTGTATGCGTGGAAGTTTATTCATTTGGGCATTGCCAAAACTGTAAACTGATCTGTGTGCAGTGTGAATGGGCAGGTAAGATGTTTTAATGCAAAAAAGACATATGACGTCTCTCCTGCATTACAAAACCTGCTTGTTCACATATAATGGACATTTTTCTACAGAACAGTCCAGCATATACAGTTGTGTCCAAAATTATTCAACCCCCAATGCTGTAAAGGGGTTTAGGGACTATAGTGTACATTTGGAATTGTATTCAGAATCAAATCCTACAAGGACGTTGTAACTACCCAAATGCAACTAAAATGACATCAATTGTTTATGTAATACAGTAGTAAATGGTTCTTATGTGGTTTCTTCATTGCCACAATTATTCAACCCCTTAAAGACTACCACTCTGAAGAACAGAGGTTCATACAGGTGCTTTCCATCAGGTATTGAAAACACCTGTGGATGTCACCGAGCAGCAATCAAGCATAATAAGCACCAATTAGGCAGCTTTAAAATGACTGTGATACTCAGCTCCTTCTAGACATTTACTGGTGTGGTTACAAACATGGTGAAGGCAAGAGAATGGTCCAGGAAGACAAGAGAAGAGGTGATTTCTCTTCACAGGAAGGGCAATGGCTATAAGAAGATTGCAAAGATGTTAAACATACCAAGAGACACCTTAGGAAGCATCATTCGCAAATTCAAGGCAAAGGGCACTGTTGAAACGCTACCTGGTCGTGGCAGAAAGAAGATGCTGACTTCGACTGCTGTGCGCTACCTGAAGCGTAGAGTGGAGAGAAGTCCCCGTGTGACTGCTGAGGAACTGAGAAAAGATTTGTCAGATGTGGGTACAGAAGTTTCAGCCCAGACAATAAGACGCACACTGCGTAATGAAGGCCTCCGTGCCAGAACTCCCAGGCGTACCCCCTTGCTGTCTCCAAAGAATAAGAAGAGTCGACTGCAGTATGCCAAAAGCCATGTGGACAAACCACAAAAGTTGTGGGATAGTGTTCTGTGGACTGATGAAACAAAATTAGAACTGTTTGGGCCCATGGATCAACGCTATGTTTGGAGGAGGAAGAACAAGGCCTATGATGAAAAGAACACCTTGCCTACTGTGAAGCATGGTGGAGGGTCAATCATGCTTTGGGGCTGTTTTGCTTCTGCAGGTACAGGGAAGCTTCAGCGTGTGCAAGGTACCATGAATTCTCTTCAGTACCAGGAGATATTGGATGGAAACGTGATGCAGTCCGTCACACAACTGAGGCTTGGGAGACGTTGGACCTTTCAACAGGACAATGATCCCAAGCATACCTCCAAGTCCACTAGAGCATGGTTGCAGAGGAAAGGCTGGAACATTTTGGAGTGGCCATCGCAGTCACCAGACTTAAATCCGATTGAGAACCTCTGGTGGGACTTAAAGAAAGCAGTTGCAGTGCGCAAGCCTAAGAATGTGACTGAACTGGAGGCCTTTGCCCATGAAGAATGGGCGAAGATACCCGTAGATCGCTGCAAGACACTTGTGTCAAGCTATGCTTCACGTTTAAAAGCTGTTATAACTGTAAAAGGATGCTGTACTAAGTACTAAGATTGAATGTCACTTGGGGGTTGAATAAAACTGATAATGCTGTGAGCACAGAAAAGACATTTGTGGTTATTTCATTATAACTGTTATGTTATATTTGTCTGACCTACAAGTGCCTCTTTAATGTAAATGTAAGCAAGATGACTGAATGATCAAAAGCAATGTCAAACTGGCCAAAACACTCAATTTCAGTGGGGGTTGAATAATTTTGGACACAACTGTACTTCCCCAAGACCTACAGAAACTGAGTGGCCCATAAGGGGGGATCCATAATTCATTTAGCAGCTTGATTGAAAAAGAATTCAGATGCACTCATTTAACAAAAAGACCAAGCCTTAAAGGATTTACTAACTACACATAAACAAACCCCTTATCTAAATTTGGGGGATAAATGAGACTCTGCTTGCTTAGAGTTTAACGTCTGCCTAACCACGAAGGCAGAGTAAAATCTCTGCTGGACCTGAACAAAGTTTTACATTCCGGCAGATAGTCCAGAAGCATTGATAGCTAGGAAGCTTAACCCACATTCCCTGTGTACCCTATTCCTAAACTTAAAAAAACTTGATGGATTCTTCACCCAGATCCCACAGTCTATTATTCAAATGTTTTATTGGTATTACTCAAAGCTCTATACAGCTTCAGGCAGGGTTTCAGATGACAAAGTAGACAATGTTCTATCGTGTTTCCCTACCCTCTTTGACTGACTCCCACAGACATCTCCTGGAGAAGAAGGTTATTGGTGATGCCCTCTGCCACTATTATTATTTGTAATAGCAGTATAGATGTTGGCAATAGCAATCCATGCAAGCCCAGACATACTGTACAAGGCATCCAGAGTGCTGATGCACACCATACGTAAACTTTCTTTGTGGAGGATTTACTGCTGTTTGTAACACCGCCAATTACAACCTTGCCCAATTTGTCTAAACTTTTAACAGATTTTGGTAACATTTAGAAGCTTTAGGTCAACTCAGATAAATCTGAGGCTCTCAATATCAACCTTACATGCTCTGCTAAAATAACCCTTAAATGTTATTTTCCTTTACGTGGCACACACTCTACCCATATTTGGGTATTAAGCTCACACTGGAAAATTCATCTGTATGTAGGGTCAACTATCTCCCTATCTTTGCCACATTAAGAGAGGACCTGAAGTTTTGGTCCACATATTCCCTTTCTTGGATAGACAGAATAGCTTTGAAAACACATCATATCTCAATGGGGAAAAATATCATGCTGGATATCTATACGGATATGGACTGGGTAATGTGTTAGGAATGTAAGGATGTCCCATTGTTTGATTGAAATGAAAATTATCAACCTACAGAGGACTGAATTCAAAGACACCCCAAAAATCAAAGTAATGTAACAGGCTAGTCCATTTTGCTGAAATTTCATTGCAACAACTCAAAATGGTACTTAACACTATAACAACTTTTCTCCACAACATCAGTTAAGTTACCCCACCAATTGGTGTAGGAGCGAAGATATCTGGGGAAGATTGGTACTCATAGACAGCTAAGACATACACAGGGACACTTAACACAATTTCAATAGAAGCAAATTACAAAGTTATATCCTGCTGGTATCTGGTTCCATCATGAAATTGCCAAAAATTACACCAAACGCATATTCTTTCTGTTTCAGAGGTTGTGGACAGGATGGTGCCATGTATCACAACTAGTTCCCAAGGTTAGGAGATTCTGGGCCAAGGTGTTCACTATGATTCATTCTGTAGACAATATAAACATATCAAAAACTGTTAAAATTGAACTTCTGAATGAAAAAATAGAGGATGTCCCCAGACATATCCAAACTCCCATATTTTATATATTTTTAGCAGCTAAAATGACCACTGTAAAAGCATGGAAATCACTTGTAATCAACATAGTTGCAGTGAAGTACAAAATTTCTTGCATAATGCTACAGTTGACTAGCATGCTTTGGGACAAACAAACCAGATTTGAAAAGATTCAAAATCCCTGGTTACAAAAATAATTGGAATAGAAATAATCAAAATAGTAATACATCAATAGTAAAATCATTTAAATCTCCTTTCTTCCCCATTCTGATGCTCGGTTTGAACTTCAGAACGTCTAGATGCCCGAATGCGTGGAGTTGCTTTTATGTGATTGGCTGATTAGTAACTTGTGTTACCAAGAAATTGAACGGGTGTACCTAATAAAGTGGCCAGTGAGTATATATATATATATGTACCTGTTGTCATATATATATATTTATACCATTTATTTTTCTCATATATTTGTTTTTCTGTATATTTTTCGTATTCACTCAATAGCCCTGAAGAAGGGAGAGTCTGTCCTCCCAAAATGCATTGGCTTGATGTACTTGTCATTATTCTCAATAAATGCCTCTTAATCTACCAGCTAAAGTGCATTATTGTGGACATCGGCCGCTCCTTCTTCCCTATTATTCCAAGTAGAGATGAGCGAATCGAAGTAGGCGAAGTGGAATTCGAGTCGAATATTGGAAAATTTTCGCGCCGAATCCGAAAAATAGCCTACTTCGGACGCGCGAATCGAAATTTTTCCTAAAATGGCGGCGGACATGTGCGGCGACGGAGCGGGGATGTCTGGGAAGGCGCGCAGACAAGGCGCGCTGACCCATAATGCATTCCTTAATGACATGTGATCGCATTAGCCAATCAGCAGCCAGCCAGCCAGCACTGTGTAATGGTCGAGCTATAAATAGCGGCCATTTTAGAATTCTTCATTTGCCTCCAGTCATTCAAGAGAGGCAGACCGCTCTGTATTAGGGACAGAGTTAGGGCCACAGAAACGTTACTTGGGGACAGAGAAACATTACTTAGGGACAGAGAAGCATTACTCAGGGACACAGAATTGTTAATGAGGGCCACAGAATCGTTACTTAGGGCCAAAGAAACGCTAGTTAGGGCCACAGAATTGTTACTCAGGGACAGACAGAATTGTTACTGAGTGCCAGAGAATTGTTACTTAGGGCCACAGAAACGTTAGTTAGGGCCACAGAATTGTTACTCAGGGACAGACACAGAATTGTTACTGAGGGCCACAGAACTGTTACTTAGGGCCACAGAAACGTTAGTTAGGGCCACAGAATTGTTACTCAGGGACAGACAGAATTGTTACTGAGTGCCAGAGAATTGTTACTTAGGGCCACAGAAACGTTAGTTAGGGCCACAGAATTGTTACTCAGGGACAGACACAGAATTGTTACTGAGGGCCACAGAACTGTTACTTAGGGCCACAGAAACGTTATTAGGGCCACAGAATTGTTACTCAGGGACAGACAGAATTGTTACTGAGGGCCACAGAACTGTTACTTAGGGCCACAGAAACGTTAGTTAGGGCCACAGAATTGTTACTCAGGGACAGACAGAATTGTTACTGAGTGCCAGAGAATTGTTACTTAGGGCCACAAAAACGTTAGTTAGGGCCACAGAATTGTTACTCAGGGACAGACACAGAAATGTTACTGAGGGCCACAGAACTGTTACTTAGGGCCACAGAAACGTTAGTTAGGGCCACAGAATTGTTACTCAGGGACAGACACAGAATTGTTACTGAGGGCCACAGAATTGTTACTTAGGGCCACAGAAACGTTACTCAGGGACACAGAATTGTTACTGAGGGCCACAGAACTGTTACTTAGGGCCACAGAAACGTTAGTTAGGGCCACAGAATTGTTACTCAGGGACAGACACAGAATTGTTACTGAGGGCCACAGAATTGTTACTTAGGGCCACAGAAACGTTACTCAGGGACACAGAATTGTTACTGAGGGCCACAGAACCGTTACTTAGGGCCACAGAATTGTTACTCAGGGGCAGACACAGAATTGTTACTCAGGGACACAGAATTGTTACTGAGGGCCACAGAACCGTTACTTAGGGCCACAGAAACGTTACTCAGGGACACAGAATTGTTACTGAGGGCCACATAACCGTTACTTAGGGCCACATAATTGTTACTCAGGGACAGACACAGAATTGTTACTGAGGGACACAGAATTGTTACTGAGGGCCACAACCGTTACTTAGGGCCACAGAATTGTTACTGAGGGACACAGAATTGTTACTGAGGGCCACAGAACCGTTACTTAGGGCCACAGAATTGTTACTCAGGGACACAGAATTGTTACTGAGGGCCACAGAACTGTTACTTAGGGCCACAGAATTGTTACTCGGACAGACACAGAATTGTTACTCAGGGACACAGAATTGTTACTGAGGGCCACAGAACCGTTACTTAGGGCCACAGAAACGTTACTCAGGGACACAGAATTGTTACTGAGGGCCACATAACCGTTACTTAGGGCCACATAATTGTTACTCAGGGACAGACACAGAATTGTTACTCAGGGACACAGAATTGTTACTGAGGGCCACAACCGTTACTTAGGGCCACAGAATTGTTACTCAGGGACACAGAATTGTTACTGAGGGCCACAGAGCCGTTACTTAGGGCCACAGAATTGTTACTCAGGGACACAGAATTGTTACTGAGGGCCACAGAACTGTTACTTAGGGCCACAGAATTGTTACTCGGACAGACACAGAATTGTTACTCAGGGACACAGAATTGTTACTGAGGGCCACAGAACCGTTACTTAGGGCCACAGAATTGTTACTCAGGGACACAGAATTGTTACTGAGGGCCACAGAACCGTTACTTAGGGCCACAGAATTGTTACTCAGGGACAGACACAGAATTGTTACTGAGGGACACAGAATTGTTACTGAGGGCCACAGAACCGTTACATAGGGCCACAGAAACGTTAATCAGGGACACAGAATTGTTACTGAGGGCCACAGAACCGTTACTTAGGGCCACATAAAAGTTAATCAGGGACACAGAATTGTTACTGAGGGCCACAGAACCGTTAGTTAGGGCCACAGAATTGTTACTCAGGGACAGACACAGAATTGTTTCTTGAGGGACACAGAATTGTTACTGAGGGCCACAGAACCGTTACTTAGGGCCACAGAAACGTTAATCAGGGACACAGAATTGTTACTGAGGGCCACAGAACCGTTACTTAGGGCCACGTAAACGTTAATCAGGGACAGACACAGAATTGTTACTGAGGGACACAGAATTGTTACTGAGGGCCACAGAACCGTTACTTAGGGCCACAGAATTGTTACTCAGGGACACAGAATTGTTACTGAGGGCCACAGAACCGTTACTTAGGGACACAGAATTGTTACTCAGGGACACAGAATTGTTACTGAGGGCCACAGAACTGTTACTTAGGGCCACAGAATTGTTACTCGGACAGACACAGAATTGTTACTCAGGGACACAGAATTGTTACTGAGGGCCACAGAACCGTTACTTAGGGCCACATAAACGTTAATCAGGGACACAGAATTGTTACTGAGGGCCACAGAACCGTTACTTAGGGCCACAGAATTGTTACTCACGGACAGACACAGAATTGTTTCTTGAGGGACACAGAATTGTTACTGAGGGCCACAGAACCGTTACTTAGGGCCACAGAAACGTTAATCAGGGACACAGAATTGTTACTGAGGGCCACAGAACCGTTACTTAGGGCCACAGAAACGTTAATCAGGGACACAGAATTGTTACTGAGGGCCACAGAACCGTTACTTAGGGCCACGTAAACGTTAATCAGGGACAGACACAGAATTGTTACTGAGGGACACAGAATTGTTACTGAGGGACACAGAATTGTTACTGAGGGCCACAGAACCGTTACTTAGGGCCACAGAATTGTTACTCAGGGACACAGAATTGTTACTGAGGGCCACAGAACTGTTACTTAGGGCCACAGAATTGTTACTCGGACAGACACAGAATTGTTACTCAGGGACACAGAATTGTTACTGAGGGCCACAGAACCGTTACTTAGGGCCACAGAATTGTTACTCAGGGACACAGAATTGTTACTGAGGGCCACAGAACTGTTACTTAGGGCCACAGAATTGTTACTCGGACAGACACAGAATTGTTACTCAGGGACACAGAATTGTTACTGAGGGCCACAGAACCGTTACTTAGGGCCACATAAACGTTAATCAGGGACACAGAATTGTTACTGAGGGCCACAGAACCGTTACTTAGGGCCACAGAATTGTTACTCAGGGACAGACACAGAATTGTTACTGAGGGACACAGAATTGTTACTGAGGGCCACAGAACCATTACTTAGGGCCACAGAATTGTTACTCAGGGACAGACACAGAATTGTTACTCAGGGACACAGAATTGTTACTCAAGGACACAGAATCGTTGAATTAAAGAGTATGTCAGACAACATGCAGAGGAGTGGCAGAGGAGGCAATGTTTTAGGAGCGAGCAGACGTGGCAGCAGAGGAAGGGGTCGAGGCAGCACTATTCGCAGCCAGAGGCCAGTGCTCCCGGTGTCATCCAGCGGTCGTGTCTCCACCGACAACCCTGCCGTCATCGATTGGTTGGCTCGGTCGTCTTCCTCTTCCCAGGTCACCTCTGACACCTACAGCCAACGGTCGGTGGGTACGTCAGACACAACCGTTAGTTGGCATGGCCCGGGACCAAGCCCACTGAAATCACGTGTCCTCTACCTGCCCCTGTCCTTTGGTGTTCCCTCACCAAGCGAAGTATCGCATGCTGTGGGCTCAGCCCCACTGTACAGTGAGGAAGAGCTAACAGAGGGCGGTCAGGAACGGGGGGAGACATCCGCCTTTTCAGCAGCCAGGCGAAGAAGTAGTGGCGAGGAGAGTGGCTCGGTAGCCGGTCTAGAGACAGGTCTGTCTCCTGACCCAGACGCAGCCGAGGGGGCTAGTAGTGAGGCGGAGACCCTACTTGATGATGAGGAGGTTGATCGCACTTGGCAGCCTCGTCGTCATCAGGCAATTTCTTCCGCATCATCAGGAGAAGAGGGTGGCAGCTTGGCAGCGAGCGAAACAGTCGGTGGGTTGCCCAGGAGGCAGCAGGGTCGCAGCAGTGTCAGTGGAGCCAAACGGCCACGGAGTAGAGCACCAGCTCCACTGCAGCCTACCACCACGGCCAGTAGTGGTGCCGGTGTGCACGGAGGAAGCAGCAGTCAGCCAGTGAGGAGTATCGGGGGCAAAGTTTCCTACTCGGCGGTGTGGCAATTTTTCGTCAAGCCGCCCGAGGAAGTAAACGTAGCCGTATGTCGACTATGTGGCCAGAAAGTCAAGCGTGGCCAGGGGGCCCATGTTGGGACTACAGCGTTGCGGCAGCATATGCAGCGTCGCCATTTGGTGGCCTGGGAAAACCGTGATAAAGATACGGCGGTTCTGCCCGCCCCAGCCCCCGCTCCATCACCCGCTCCGTTACTTGCTCCGTCACCCGACGTCAATCGCCCTCCATCAGCCAGTCAAGGCTCCAACACCTCTGCTGAGGGGAGTTGTCGCTTGTTGGCATCTTCCGCTCGTTCAGATGCTCCTTCTCCTGCTACTCCTCTTCACGGATTCCGTCAGCAGTCTTTCTTGGAATCCGTTTCCAAGAGACAACAGTTTGCGAGCACGCACCCAACGGTGCAAAAGCTGAACGTCCTCCTGTCCAAGTTGCTGGTGCTGCAGTCCCTCCCTTTCCAAGTGGTGGACTCAGCACCTTTCCGAGAAATGATGGCTTGTGCCGCGCCGCGGTGGAGAGTGCCAAGCCATCATTTCTTCGCCAAAAAGGCAGTGCCAGCCCTGCATTCACATGTAGAAGACATGGTGGGCCAGTCTTTGAGCATGTCGGTCTCTGCCAAAGTGCACGACAGCGCCGACGTGTGGAGCTGTAACTACGGTCAGGGACAGTACATGTCATTTATGGCCCACTGGGTGAACGTGGTGCCGTCACAGCTGAACCAGCAACTTGGACAGGTCACGCCGCTCTTGCCTCCATGTTTGCACGTCCTTGGTCCACAAAAGATGTCCGCCTCTACCACCTCTTCTTCCGCCGTGTCCTCAGCCGCCACCCCCGTGCCAAGTCCCATTACCCGACCGGCATATCACATGTGCAGGGCGCAACGGTGTCACGCTGTTCTGCACCTGGTATGCCTTGGCGAACGTAGTCACACAGGGGAGGAACTTCTCAGTGTAATGAACAGAGAAATCGACAGATGGCTGTCTCCGCGCAAACTGAAAATCGGAACCATGTTGACCGACAACGGAAAGAACATGGTGTCTGCTCTGCGTCAAGGAAGGTTGTGCCATGCGCCATGCATGGCTCACGTGTTCAATCTGGTTGTCAAGCGGTTCCTAAAATCCACCATCCCACTGCAAGACATCCTTAAAATGTCACGTAAACTTTGCATGCATTTCAGCCATTCCTACACCGCAAAGCACACCCTCATTGAGCTGCAGCGGCAGAACGGAATTCCACATCATCGCCTGATCTGCGACGTTGAAACAAGGTGGAATTCAACCCTACACATGTTAGACCGCCTTTACGAGCAGCGAAAGGCCATCACCGATTTCCTGATGTTACAAGCGGATAAAGGTACTCCCCTGTGTAACTTCGATGTCAGCCATTGGCAGCTCATGCGTGACACCTGCCGCTTGCTCAGGCTCTTTGAGGAGGCCACGCTATTCGTGAGTCGGCAGGACTATGGGATGAATGACGTCATTCCTCTGTTGCACGTCCTTGAACAAATGCTGTTAACAATGGCTGGTCAGGGTGCGGTAGACGTGGCGCACAGATCTCAACGCCACATGACCCCTGTGGGGGCAGGACAGGAAGAAGAGGAGGAGGTAGAGGAGGACATTTGTGCTCAGGAATTATTGAGTGAAATGGGTGGTTTTTCCACTCAGCGGACAGGAGTGGAGGAGCAGGAGCATCTGGTAGAGGAGGAGGAGGAGGAGACAGAGGACCCAGACGCACCGTGGCAGTATGCTGTGGAGATGGAGGCAGGGAGTCCCTCGCATTCCTTGGCACAAATGGCCCATAGCATGCTCGGTTGCTTGCGTAGCGACAGCCGAATAATAACCATCAGACAGAGGGATGACTTTTGGCTGTCCACCTTGTTGGACCCTCGCTACCGTTCAAAAATGGTGGCCTTTTTCACACCTGCTGAGAGGGAGGCCAAAATAACGTACTATAAAAACCACCTATGTAGTCAGTTGGTCTCTGCCTTTGTGCGCCAACGTCCATCCTCAGACACTGTGGGCCCTGTGCGCTCGCGTTCCGCTGCCATGGCAGCAGGGGAGGGGTGGGGTGGTAGGAGCAGTGGCAGCTCCACCAGCAGCGGCTGCCTCAGTCTGCAGTCGATGATGAGTAGCTTTCTTCACCAGCGCAGTGAGGAAACTACTAACCAGCCGCAGCAGCAGCAGCAGCAGCATCAGGTGGACCTGGAGCAGGACCTCAAACAACAGGCTTGGGCCTACTTGGACAGCACCCTGCCAACCGAGGTAGACAATCCCCTTGACTACTGGGCAACGAAACTTGACCTTTGGCCCCAACTAGCTGAATTTGCCCTTGAAAGGCTGTCATGCCCGGCCAGTAGCGTGGCATCGGAGCGCGTGTTTAGTGCGGCAGGAGGTATTGTAACTCCGCGGAGGACACGACTGTCCACCCAAAGTGTGGAGAGACTCACGTTTGTGAAAATGAATCAGGCGTGGATTAGTCTGGATTTCAAACCACCAGTTCCTGACACAACTGACTAAATCCGCCATGAATCATGCCTCAAACATGTGCCACTTTCAGGTCTCCTCACACACTGCTGGTGTGTTCCATTTTTTGTCATAGGGTGCTGGCAGATTACGGGCCTCCCATAGCTGCTGCCAGGCCCCTAATCTGCCATGGGCCCCTATACCGCCTCCTCATGCTGCTGCCAGGTCCACAGTCTCTTATGCCATGTGCCACTTTCAGGTCTCCTCACACTGCTGGTGTGTTGAATTTTTTGACATAGGGTGCTGGTAGATTACGGGCCTCCTATAGCTGCTGCCAGGCCCCTAATCTGCCATAGGCCCCTATATACCGCCTCCTCATGCTGCTGCCAGGTCCAGAGTCTCTCATGGGTCCCTGTACGGCCTCCCATTGCTGCTGTCTCCATCGCCACACTCTGCCATGTGCCACTTTCAGGTCTCCTCACACTGCTGGTGTGTTGAATTTTTTGACATAGGGTGCTGGCAGATTACGGGCCTCCCATAGCTGCTGCCAGGCCCCTAATCTGCCATGGGCCCCTATACCACCTCCTCATGCTGCTGCCAAGTCCAGAGTCTGTCATGGGTCCCTGTACGGCCTCCCATTGCTGCTGTCTCCATCGCCACACTCTGCCATGTGCCACTTTCAGGTCTCCTCACACTGCTGGTGTGTTGAATTTTTTGACATAGGGTGCTGGCAGATTACGGGCCTCCCATAGCTGCTGCCAGGCCCCTGATCTGCCATGGGCCCCTATACCACCTCCTCATGCTGCTGCCAGGTCCACAGTGACTCATGCCATGTGCCACTTTCAGGTCTCCTCACACTGCTGGTGTGTTGAATTTTTTGACATAGGGTGCTGGCAGATTACGGGCCTCCTATAGCTGCTGCCAGGCCCCTAATCTGCCATGGGCCCCTATACCGCCTCCTCATGCTGCTGCCAGGTCCAGAGTCTCTCATGGGTCCCTGTACGGCCTCCCATTGCTGCTGTCTCCATCGCCGCACTCTGCCATGTGCCACTTTCAGGTCTCCTCACACACTGCTGGTGTGTTGAATTTTTTGACATAGGGTGCTGGCAGATTACGGGCCTCCTATAGCTGCTGCCAGGCCCCTAAACTGCCATGGGCCCCTATATACCGCCTCCTCATGCTGCTGCCAAGTCCAGAGTCTGTCATGGGTCCCTGTACGGCCTCCCATTGCTGCTGTCTCCATCGCCACACTCTGCCATGTGCCACTTTCAGGTCTCCTCACACTGCTGGTGTGTTGAATTTTTTGACATAGGGTGCTGGCAGATTACGGGCCTCCCATAGCTGCTGCCAGGCCCCTAATCTGCCATGGGCCCCTATATACCGCCTCCTCATGCTGCTGCCAAGTCCAGAGTCTGTCATGGGTCCCTGTACGGCCTCCCATTGCTGCTGTCTCCATCGCCACACTCTGCCATGTGCCACTTTCAGGTCTCCTCACACACTGCTGGTGTGTTGAATTTTTTGACATAGGGTGCTGGCAGATTACGGGCCTCCTATAGCTGCTGCCAGGCCCCTAATCTGCCATAGGCCCCTATATACCGCCTCCTCATGCTGCTGCCAGGTCCAGAGTCTGTCATGGGTGCCTGTACGACCTCCCATTGCTGCTGTCTCCATCGCCACACTCTGCCATGTGCCACTTTCAGGTCTCCTCACACTGCTGGTGTGTTGAATTTTTTGACATAGGGTGCTGGCAGATTACGGGCTTCCTATAGCTGCTGCCAGGCCCCTAATCTGCCATAGGCCCCTATATACCGCCTCCTCATGCTGCTGCCAGGTCCAGAGTCTCTCATGGGTCCCTGTACGGCCTCCCATTGCTGCTGTCTCCATCGCCACACTCTGCCATGTGCCACTTTCAGGTCTCCTCACACTGCTGGTGTGTTGAATTTTTTGACATAGGGTGCTGGCAGATTACGGGCCTCCCATAGCTGCTGCCAGGCCCCTAATCTGCCATGGGCCTCTATACCGCCTCCTCATGCTGCTGCCAAGTCCAGAGTCTGTCATGGGTGCCTGTACGGCCTCCCATTGCTGCTGTCTCCATCGCCACACTCTGCCATGTGCCACTTTCAGGTCTCCTCACACTGCTGGTGTGTTGAATTTTTTGACATAGGGTGCTGGCAGATTACGGGCCTCCTATAGCTGCTGCCAGGCCCCTAATCTGCCATAGGCCCCTATATACCGCCTCCTCATGCTGCTGCCAGGTCCAGAGTCTCTCATGGGTCCCTGTACGGCCTCCCATTGCTGCTGTCTCCATCGCCACACTCTGCCATGTGCCACTTTCAGGTCTCCTCACACTGCTGGTGTGTTGAATTTTTTGACATAGGGTGCTGGCAGATTACGGGCCTCCCATAGCTGCTACCAGGCCCCTGATCTGCCATGGGCCCCTATACCGCCTCCTCATGCTGCTGCCAGGTCCACAGTGTCTCATGCCATGTGCCACTTTCAGGTCTCCTCACACTGCTGGTGTGTTCAATTTTTTGACATAGGGTGCTGGCAGATTACGGGCCTCCTATAGCTGCTGCCAGGCCCCTAATCTGCCATGGGCCCCTATACCGCCTCCTCATGCTGCTGCCAGGTCCAGAGTCTCTCATGGGTCCCTGTACGGCCTCCCATTGCTGCTGTCTCCATCGCCACACTCTGCCATGTGCCACTTTCAGGTCTCCTCACACACTGCTGGTGTGTTGAATTTTTTGACATAGGGTGCTGGCAGATTACGGGCCTCCTATAGCTGCTGCCAGGCCCCTAATCTGCCATGGGCCCCTATATACCGCCTCCTCATGCTGCTGCCAAGTCCAGAGTCTGTCATGGGTCCCTGTACGGCCTCCCATTGCTGCTGTCTCCATCGCCACACTCTGCCATGTGCCACTTTCAGGTCTCCTCACACTGCTGGTGTGTTGAATTTTTTGACATAGGGTGCTGGCAGATTACGGGCCTCCCATAGCTGCTGCCAGGCCCCTAATCTGCCATGGGCCCCTATATACCGCCTCCTCATGCTGCTGCCAAGTCCAGAGTCTGTCATGGGTCCCTGTACGGCCTCCCATTGCTGCTGTCTCCATCGCCACACTCTGCCATGTGCCACTTTCAGGTCTCCTCACACTGCTGGTGTGTTGAATTTTTGGACATAGGGTGCTGGCAGATTACGGGCCTCCTATAGCTGCTGCCAGGCCCCTAATCTGCCATGGGCCCCTATATACCGCCTCCTCATGCTGCTGCCAGGTCCAGAGTCTCTCATGGGTCCCTGTACGGCCTCCCATTGCTGCTGTCTCCATCGCCACACTCTGCCATGTGCCACTTTCAGGTCTCCTCACACTGCTGGTGTGTTGAATTTTTTGACATAGGGTGCTGGCAGATTACGGGCCTCCCATAGCTGCTGCCAGGCTCCTGATCTGCCATGGGTCCCTATACCGCCTCCTCATGCTGCTGCCAGGTCCACAGTGTCTCATGCCATGTGCCACTTTCAGGTCTCCTCACACTGCTGGTGTGTTGAATTTTTTGACATAGGGTGCTGGCAGATTACGGGCCTCCTATAGCTGCTGCCAGGCCCCTAATCTGCCATGGGCCCCTATACCACCTCCTCATGCTGCTGCCAGGTCCAGAGTCTCTCATGGGTCCCTGTACGGCCTCCCATTGCTGCTGTCTCCATCGCCACACTCTGCCATGTGCCACTTTCAGGTCTCCTCACACACTGCTGGTGTGTTGAATTTTTTGACATAGGGTGCTGGCAGATTACGGGCCTCCTATAGCTGCTGCCAGGCCCCTAATCTGCCATGGGCCCCTATATACCGCCTCCTCATGCTGCTGCCAAGTCCAGAGTCTGTCATGGGTCCCTGTACGGCCTCCCATTGCTGCTGTCTCCATCGCCACACTCTGCCATGTGCCACTTTCAGGTCTCCTCACACTGCTGGTGTGTTGAATTTTTTGACATAGGGTGCTGGCAGATTACGGGCCTCCCATAGCTGCTGCCAGGCCCCTAATCTGCCATGGGCCCCTATATACCGCCTCCTCATGCTGCTGCCAGTTCCAGAGTCTGTCATGGGTGCCTGTACGGCCTCCCATTGCTGCTGTCTCCATCGCCACACTCTGCCATGTGCCACTTTCAGGTCTCCTCACACTGCTGGTGTGTTGAATTTTTTGACATAGGGTGCTGGCAGATTACGGGCCTCCAATAGCTGCTGCCAGGCCCCTGATCTGCCATGGGCCCCTATACCGCCTCCTCATGCTGCTGCCAGGTCCACAGTGTCTCATGCCATGTGCCACTTTCAGGTCTCCTCACACTGCTGGTGTGTTGAATTTTTTGACATAGGGTGCTGGCAGATTACGGGCCTCCTATAGCTGCTGCCAGGCCCCTAATCTGCCATGGGCCCCTATATACCGCCTCCTCATGCTGCTGCCAAGTCCAGAGTCTGTCATGGGTCCCTGTACAGCCTCCCATTGCTGCTGTCTCCATCGCCACACTCTGCCATGTGCCACTTTCAGGTCTCCTCACACTGCTGGTGTGTTGAATTTTTTGACATAGGGTGCTGGCAGATTACGGGCCTCCCATAGCTGCTGCCAGGCCCCTAATCTGCCATGGGCCCCTATACCGCCTCCTCATGCTGCTGCCAGGTCCAGAGTCTCTCATGGGTCCCTGTACGGCCTCCCATTGCTGCTGTCTCCATCGCCACACTCTGCCATGTGCCACTTTCAGGTCTCCTTACACACTGCTGGTGTGTTGAATTTTTTGTCATAGGGTGCTGGCAGATTACGGGCCTCCTATAGCTGCTGCCAGGCCCCTAATCTGCCATGGGTCCCTATACCGCCTCCTCATGCTGCTGCCAGGTCCAGAGTCTCTCATGGGTCCCTGTACGGCCTCCCATTGCTGCTGTCTCCATTGCCACACTCTGCCATGTGCCACTTTCAGGTCTCCTCACACACTGCTGGTGTGTTCCATTTTTTGTCATAGGGTGCTGACAGATTGCGGGCCTCCCATTGCTGCTGCCAGGCCTGTAATCTGCCATGGGCCCCCGTACCGCCTGGTCACGCTGCTGCTGGGTCCACAGTGTGACATGGGTCCCTGTACCGCCTCCCATTGCTCCCACTCTGCCATGTGCCACTTTGAGGTCTCCTCACACTCCTGCTGTTTTCCATTTTGTCATAGGTTGCTGGCAGATTACAGGCCTCCCATAGGTGCTGCCAGGCCCCAAATCTGCCATGGGCCCCCGTACCGCCTGGTCACGCTGCTGCTGGGTCCACAGTGTGACATGGGTCCCTGTACCGCCTCCCATTGCTCCCACTCTGCCATGTGCCACTTTGAGGTCTCCTCACACTCCTGCTGGTTTCCATTTTGTCATAGGTTGCTGTATGGCCTCCCATTGCTGCTGCCTCCACCGCCACACTGTGGCTCCAAACACTGGTTTTGGCCCCGTGACTGGCCAAATGAGTGAAGTGTGCGGTGATTCTAAGATCGACGGCACTCATCTGCATGTCATACTGACTGACAGTATTATTTCTCTTCCCCAGCAGACTCCAAGGGCATTTAAATTAAAGGTACAGTGTTCTGCACTAATATTAAGTCTCTCTGAAGCCTAGAAACACCCTTTTTTAAGTTAAATTCACAGCGAATATATTCGACTCGAATCGAATATTGTCCACGAATTCGCCGAATCAGTCGAATCGAATTTTTGAATACTTCGCTCATCTCTAATTCCAAGTCTACGTGTGGAAACAACTTTAAGACCATACCAGAAAGGCAGCAGCCCAAACCTCAAGAGGTTTTATCACCAGTATCCACCATTGGGCACAACCAACTGAAGGAACATCTGTCTACCCACCAACACAAAAACCCACCTACGACCAGTGACTGATCCAGTCAGTCCAGTGCGGTCTTCAGCACAAACAAAAACAAATTTATATTAATTGAAATAGATACAAGATGTTCTCTGAATGGCAGAGGTAGGAAGCAACTCCCTGTGTTCAGTATACAGAAGGCAATTTAGGCATTTTTTGGCAGGCACAGGTATCAGCACCTCCAGCAGGTGCAGGTCTTAGTTGTATACCATATATATACTGGCAGTGGTGTATCTAAGGTATGACAAGCAGGCCATTTGCTCTAAGTGCAACTTGATGGGGTGCCTTACCACTCATAGACAGTGGTGGTGTTTGCTCCTTTAGTTATTCTGTGCCCCTTTCAGAGCAGATCCACAGCAACAGACATTATAACGGATCACTGCTGTCACATGCAAACAAAGAGCCAGGGCAGAGGAAGCTACACTATGTCCTTTGTCGTACTTTGACTGATGATGTAATCTAATGCAGTTCTCAAAAGATGATTGGGTTGTGTAAGCATTCCTCTGCCCCAGTTGTTTGTTTACATGTAATAGAAGCAATTGATTGTACTGTATTTACAGCAGGTCCACGCCAACATGATATCTAAAAAGGGCACAGCTTGACTTAAAATGCAATCACCTCTTTTCATCTCTGGGGCCAGGGGACCCATCAGCTTTGCTGAACTTTGTAATACTTGTTTATACGGTAAATACAAGAACATTGAGCACTTCTTAATGTAGCAGAACTGATGTTGTTACATGCAGAGGTGACCTCAGAAAATTAAATGGTGTTAGTAGGTCTGGCGACCTAGGAGGCCATTCAACTGACCTTGCCTTCTGATCAACTTAGGAATGTTTATTTTAATTAGTGTAATTTAAAAAAATTTTCTCAGCAGTAGCAATGTGTGGTGGGGCATCGTCTTGCTGAAACCAACATAATATATATATAAATCCTCACAAAGCTAGATAGATAGATAAATAGATAGATAGATGATAGATAGATAGATAGATAGATAGATAGATAGATAGATAGATAGATAGATAGATAGATAGATAGATAGATGTGTGTGTAGCCAGGTGCCGGCTATATCATTATGCCATTCAGGGACATTTACGGATGAGACTGTAATTAATTGTTTTCCTCCTAGTGCCCATTACTGAGATCGCTACATCACTTCCTTTTAGCAGATTTAGTTTTTCAGACAGCAGATGATCTTGGGACCTGTAATCCTATAGCCAATACATCCTGTATTCCTGAGTGTTGACTGAACTACAACTACATGAGAGCTGAGCAACGAGAAGGATGTTGGGAAAGCAGATATTTTCTACAGCAAGGGACTGGCTCGCTCTCTAGGTGCAGTATTCAGAGCTGAACACACTGACAACTCTGCAAATCCCTGCAAACAGCCAAGAGCCTGGGCAAGAACTTTTGTTTGTAGGAGGCTGTGCTATCCATGGGATTGGTGAGCAGGCAGATGCCCAACCTCTTTCTATGATCACACTAGAGACACTTTTACACCTCAATTACCTTGAGACCTTGGCTTTGAGCAGTGCCATGGCTTATCTATTTAACTTCATTGAATTACCAGTATTCACTAATGCTCATGGGACCTTTTCTCTTCTGAGGCCATTGTTATTCAACTTAGGGTACTAACAGTATATCTACTTATACCAGAGTATACATTTACATAATTCTCTGCATGCCCCTGTTGCAACGCCGGTGACACAGAGGGAGTTGACAAGTCAACAAGCCTCTTGCTGCTGGTGTTGCAATTACATAGTTGAAGCTTACTACTAATGACTGTATAATCTGTTAAATGTTGCTAATTGATTATTGCTTTTTGTTCTGCTTTTTTGTGCTAACTGGGGTTGTATATCCCAAACCTATTATTCCCGTAGCCTACTCTTTTGAACAAGTCTAATATAAAGGTGTTGCTAAAGAATTGTGTCTCTAGTATTATTATTCTATTGAAATATGTCTGAAACAGAGTGTCAGAGGTGTTGGGAGGTTTGCAAGGTCAGGGCAACTGCTGGCAACAAGCATTATCAAGCGGCCCCTGTGAGAGTAGCGCTCTCTCTCTCTCTATATATATATATTATATTTTATATATATATAAAAAAATGTATATATACTGTATATATTATAGCTTTTTGAGTTGAACACCAGTCGTTTAATTCTTACAGATGCTTCATTTTTTTAACATTATTCTGAAATTCCAGAGATGCAAAGTATGTTATTTAGGTTAATTAGGCAGAAAGATTAAAAACTGCTGTTTTCAAGGACATTACCATCAAAATGATATGAAATACTGTATAAATGGTTGCTCAATCAAACTTCATATTATTTAAATGCACAACAGATCTTCTACACTTCCCCAGTGTACCATTATTTTACCTCTCTGTACGCATGATTAGGACTAGAAAATCAAGCACTTCCATATTCGTCTTGTGTTACAAGACTTCCTTTATTCTCATACAAAGATAACTCCATCAGATGTGATAAACCATGTGTATAAAATATCCACTATAATAAAGTTAGCATTATATTCAATATATGTCATGCTCAAATATAAAGTCTCCAAAAATCATAAAATGTTCCTTTTATTTACATTGTAAAAATGTCTTATTGACAACATTCATGCAGATATTATCAGCGGAGCTAAACTGAGAGAAATACCTCTTCAGTCCAGTGACTCAGTGGTTAGATCCTTTGCCAGCTTCTGTTATTTTCTCCCTGGGAGCTGGGTTTTCGTTCCCCTGATTGGCTGATGGTGGAATTACATCACCATGTGCAAAAGCATTAACGTTCCTCATTTCTAAAGGGTAAGATGTGATTTATGCAGAGCAAGATTTCCTACACTGCAGTGCATAGCCAAGCAACTTTTGACACCCTAAGAAACCCCCATCCAACCCCCGACAAACAATGTTATTTTACTGGTCCTTATCCTGCTTAGAGTATTTGGTCTGCGTTATTGACTAAGGTGGGCTGTCTTAGAAATTCTTCCCAAACACTCACTCTTATGTCCCCTGTTATTGAGGCCTGAGGCTTTACTCCTGTGCTGACAGATCCAAAGTTTAAGGCTTTCCATTTATCCAACTGGTTTAGGTTCAAACATTTCCTACACAGAGATTCCTGGTGGACAATTTCAGAAGTTCAGGACGTGCTCTCCACCCCACTGGATTTCTGGAAAACCATTCAACATTTTCCGTCTACTATGCCACTACAGAATGTATCTTTGGCTCAGCATTCTCAGTTCAAACATTATTGTCTGGACACTTCGCCACTTTGTCATATGCTGTTGTTCTGTTACGCATTAGTGAAGAGTCTATCGGCAGATTACATTCCTCCATTCTTACAAAAATGGGAATATTATCTTTACAGATAAACAGAGGGATCATGCTCTGTACTTTACAAACAGATCCTCCATTTCTAGTAGATACCAAGGGTTGGGTTACAAAATTATTAACCAGATGGTATAGAGCTCACTCACTCACCTCACTTTTACATAAGATCTTCCCATCATTTCCCCCTTGTGTTGACACTGTCATCAGGGTACTGGCACTTTGCTCCAAATTTTTGGTAATGCCTGCGTATTCATCCATTTTAGCAAGATGTAAATAAACTGATCTACAAATTTAGAATCTCATCCAGAGGTGTTTTTACTACAACTTACTCTGCTCTCGAGGTGCAGATATAAAAAGTCCCTCTTGATTCACCTTCTCAATGCTGCTAAAGTATGCGTTTCCCAAAAATGGAGATGTACGGTCTCACCAACGTTTCAGCGATAACCGTGGTGAACGAAAATTTATATGATAGGGAAAGATTGATGACTGCTTTGGAAAATAAAGGTGAGCAATTTAACAAAACGTTGCATGATTTCTGCTATTCTCATTTCTATGCTGCATAATTGGCAGATACTGCCCCTCAAGATTCTTCTATGCAAACCATATAGGATTAGTTCACTCACCTAATTAGGATTCATAGTGGACCTGTTCGGCATGCCCCCCTCTCTGCCCCCGCATCCCCCTTTTTTTATTATTATTTTTTTTCACTAGGCTTCTTCTAATTTCCACTCCACATTTATCCTTATAGGACTTCCTTGTTTTGTGATTTGTTTCTTATCTTTGCTTTTAGTTGGAAAACCAGGCATTTCAGCTAGTGGGTTTTTCTGTTTGGACCTATAACTATGTATGGAAATCGTGAAGTTGAGTTATTTGAAACTTGGTAGGGTTTAAAGACCATTCTGGGTCAGGGTTTTATTGTACCACCCTGCTACAACAAATGAGAATTCAAATGCTAACCCTGTCCAGATCATGGAAGAGAACACAAGGGAATGAAACACAAAATCCCCTATACCTCCACCTAATCACAAATAATCATGTAAAAAAATTAAAAGAAAAACATTTTGGTACCTACCCGATCACAACCACTGTATTCCCAGTACAATAAGGTATAGAACAGTGAAAAATAAAAAAATCCCCCACAAGAAAAAACTACCAGGACTTTAGAGGTACCACACCAAGGAATGATTGAATAAAAACTGACATCTTTATTAAACAAAAATACTAAAAAGACCACAACATTAGAGTTTAAAAACATATACAGTTACACATTATGCCAGTAGTTGATGGTCATATTCCAAGTTGGTCAAGGAATGTCTCATGTAAATATACAAAGTATGCACCCTTAGGGAGCTCGGGCATACATTTCTAAGGTTACAAATAAAGCCAAAATGAGCATCAATACAACAAAATCAATTTGGAGAATACTATCTTGAAAGATCCGGGCATATGTTTATTCCATATAACCGAGGTTACCATAGAAAAATATAAAAATATGATGTTATTCCACCTAATAAACGCAGCAAAGGGATTGATACCCAAATACTGGCAGCAGCAGGAAGTACTGAAAATAAAAGATTGGATAACAAGGGTAAATTATATTTATAGGATGGAGAAACTGTATCATATTAAAGAAGATAGATTGGAGAGATTTAAAAAAAGATGGGAAAAGTGGGACGGGTTTAAAAGATCAAATAAATATGCTGAATTTATAGGATTAAAATGATGAAAAGAGAGGTCTTGTATAAAAAGAAGAAAAGGAAAAGAAAGTAAAAGGAAAGAAGGGAAGGAGGTAAGGAGAAGAAAAAAAGAGGAAAAGGGAAAAGATGGTAAACAGAAGATAGGAAGTTAGGGAGGAAGAGAGGGAGATCTTGAGATTAATGGAGGAAGGAAAGGAACTGGGAAAAATAGGGGTAGAAATTGGGTGGGTGGGTATGATTAGGATTGAATAGGGGGATTTTGGGTGCAATGTGAAAAGAGGGAAGTTTTTCTTTGATTGTTTTGTAGAATGATGTGATTATCGAATTTTGTAATATTGAAATATTTGAAACTAAAAAACTAAAAATGTTTTAAAAACGAAAAAAAATACAACAAAATCAAATACATCATACAATCAATACAACACATATCTAATGTATATACAGTATACTCCCTGCTGTCATAGCTCACATTACATGTAGCTTGTTCCAAGAATTAAAGAATTGCAGTCACCACATGAAGGAGGGAAGCCAACCATTCACAAGGATTAAAAATATTAAAGATAAAAATGGAGATCCCCTTCAGGTGTTGGGCTATGAAATACTAACAAGTGCTATATAATGGGGCTTCTATGAGTACTATATAATGGAGGCTTTTACATAATCAGTCATTGCTGTAATAGCCCAGGGACCTCTAATCTACACCCCTATTCCCCACAATATGCACATTACAGTATCCCTTTAGGGCCAAAAAAGTCTATATGATCCCCATTTATTAATCCACCATATCTAAGGGTACTCCATTGTCCATGCATATAGCAGCAATTTGCACAGTGTAATTTTGTGATATACTTTCCCAGCCAGGATCCCTTGGGAAGTCTAAGATACTGTATATCATTAGCACCTATGCAAGTGGACCAGAGGTTGGGGCCTGCAGTATTTTATTTTTTCTAATGATTTTCTTTTTTTTAAGGTCTCAGTTAGTAATTCTTGATGGTGAGAATAGAGGGGAATAGATAGGGGTTAGGTAGTTTTTTTTATTTAAAGGTCTGCTTTAACTTGATTAAAAGAGACCTGTTTTTAAAATGCTAGTGTTATTTTGAAAATATTTGCAGTACGCAATCTTACAATGATGCAAATGATGTATGATTATACCCCTAATTTATATATAATCAACCCTAATTAACTTCTTCATCCCCTTTTCCCCTTAACTGTTATTTAAAGTTTTTGTTTATTTCTATTATACAGTATTTATCTTTTAATATTTAAACTTTTTTTCATTTTTTATTCACTGCTGTTTATGAATTTTTTTAGTGTTACATGAAAAAGTGTAAAATTGAAAAAAGCCTTTATTTTATTTGAAAATAACTTTGCAATGCTTTGCACCAGAATCATAATTTTTGAGTAATTTTAAACAGGTTACATTATGGAATACAATTTATATTTTTTATCTACAGTGATATATTTTTTAAATAACACTGACCAAAGTAGAAAAAAATATTTTTTGGATATTGATTGCATTATATTACTTTTTTTTGTCTTAAGTAATGATTAATGTATTGTTGAATAAAAAGACCCATAACAAATATAAAAACTTAAATGGTCCACATGACGTATATAGCTGAACTGGTTAATATATTTTCTTGGAATTTTTTCTTCAATGTACTATAGATTTAAATGCTTTGCTTTTGCAAAACGTAATTATTTCATATCAAGGGCAAAATCCAAGGGCAAACCTTCTTTACTTGGATGTGAGTTGTTGAGTGACTTTGATTATTTCTTTATAAGCTAGTGCAATCAAAATGCATCATACACCATTTTGATGACTGCGGAACCGTGAATATAAGCATATGTATATTAACAAATCCCTGCATAACAATGTGAAATAATTTAACAGCATTTTGGCAAACTGAACAATTATAAATATGACCAATTAAAAATGAGAAAATTAAATTCTTAATGAAAGTATCTTTAAATTGTTTCCTTAGAGGAGGGAAAGGAATCTACAGAAATAAATGTACAATCTTTTTTTTTGTTTTTAGTCAACAATCGCTATTATGGTGGGTTTTTATTCTTTTTTTTTTACTGCTTCCAAACAGTGGATTACTGTATATTATGGTTGATAATCATCCTTCTAGAAAGCAAAAATTCATCCAGATTCACTAGCTGTGTAATTAGCTTTTACAAAAGTGCCAAAGAGAACAGCATAACTGTCCATTTGTACCCAGCGATGCTCTATTTCTGTTGCCTGTTACATAAATAATGACAAAATTAATCACATTGTTAACCAGGTTTCCTATGCATGGTACTAAAACAGATATCCAGAAATTAGGAAGAAAAGAAATCACCATAAAGTCCTATAAATTACAGAAAGGCAACTGACTCAATCATTCACAATTCTTCACTGGCAGGAAATTTATTAGAATTGACATACCCTGGAGAGTTTCATATAGCTTACAAATGACTTAATGTATTTCCATGGAATAACTGAAGAAAAATACTCAGTTTCCAGATGCAACTAATTATTTTTTCCACTGTGTTTGCTCAATGCATTTTTTTAACAAACATTATTTGTTTTTTATAACACGGCATCATTAACATATCTTCCTATAGGGCAGCAAGATGAAAAGTGAAATTTCAGCATTTTTGCTTTGTTAAAAATTACAAAAATGTTTACAGAACAGAATATTTTAGGAATAATTTGTATGTAGGGGACGTAAGAATATGTTTGGGTTAGGGCCGTGTGTCAAAAGTTAGCCTGCAGTTTCTTGTTTGTGTTCTTACCTCCTTGATGCAGTGCTGTTCCTGATACCTTTCACGTATGTGTTTGTCTGTGCTTACCTATGGGCGTCGTCTGCTTTTCTCTGGGTTTTATTTCCTTCCCTTCCATCACTTCTTGGCCTGCCTCCTTGTTTGCCTGCCTATATAAGACATGCTCAGTCTAGGCCACTTTACCTGAGCAACTTCCTAGTTGTCGGAGCTCCTGTGTGTTGCTATTGCATTGGACTACTTGTGTACCGACCCCGGCTTTGTTCTTTGACTGTGCTTGTTTTCTGCCTGTCCTGACCTTGGCTAGTCTATCGGTTTTCCGTTTGTCTCCACCCATTGTACTCTGCTCCTGCAAGTGGTCTCCTCATCCTCAGCTGGGTGTACCTGGGGGCCGCGACCAGGGGCGGACTGACAACTCATGGGGCCACCAGGCAATAAGGGATCATGGGGCCCCTGTGTCCTTGCCCAAACTCAAAAAGCCTATGAAAAAGGTACCAGGAGCATCCCATGGGGCACCCTACTGACCCCGGGCCCTCAGGCAGTGCCCGAGTTTCCAAATGATCAGTCCGCCCCTAGCCGTGACCTGGTCCCAGCTTGCTGCAAATCCATCCCCACTATCAGGGGCTCTGGTGAAGAAGCAGGCTGGGGCTTAGACTCCGCGCCCTGGGGAACCCCAAGTTGAGTATCTACAAGGGCTCACTACCATAGGTGCTGACACCGTGGATAATTATCTTTCCTGGGAGGGTCAGTCTTTGCCACCCAGGGAAGCAGGCTATTTAGGCAAATTATTGTGTGAATTAAGGGTGTGGCAAAATTGTGTTTACAGTGCGAGGTGCTTAAAACGTGACCCTATGCACTGTGTGCACAGTAACATATGCCATATTACAAAATGTTTCATTACCGTGCCACAAGTGAGAGTCTAACCGACATGTACATTTTGGGGCCCCTTACACAGCTTTAAATCTGGACCTCCAAGGGCCTGAACACCAACATTCCCCAAGGCCCTCCCACTGGCCATCCTACCGAATCCATCCACTGGCCATCCCACCGAGTCCTTCAGTGCACCCACTTTTATTTTAACACTCTTACACAGAAGCGGACTGACAACTCATGGAGCCCCCGGGCAATAGGGGATCATGGGGCCCCTGTGTCCTTGCCCAAACTCAAAAAAACCTATGAAAAAGATACCAGGGGCATCTCATTGGCCCCCCTACTGACCCCGGGCCCTCAATAGGGGATCATGGGGCCCCTGTGTCCTTGCCCAAACTCAAAAACCCTATGATAAAGGTAGCAGGGGCATCTCATGGGGCCCCCTACTGACCCGGGCCCTCTGGCAGTGCCCACGTTTCCAAATGGTCAGTCCGTCCCTGCTCTTATAACTTAATATATGAAAATGAAAACTGTATTCCAAGTCATCAGTGCTTTCAAGATTTAACAATAAGGAATTATATTTTGCCAAGAAATATGAAGCCTGCAACCATGATAAGGCAGGACCCTACGCTAACACTAATTGCATTACATTTTCAAACCGTGCCCCTCCCCCCAGTGATTATCTGCAGATTATGCACAAAGTGCATGCAACAGGAATCCTTGCAGATAATCGCTGGCTAGGCAGATGGCCACAGATAGATGCAGCCAGCGCTGACCTATTCGTGAAGTGTATAGGGCAAGGACAGCAAGCAGAAGAAGGGATGGTGAGTTAAAAGCATAGTTCACCTTTACCATAAAACTGTTAATGCATATAAAGGACGTCTGTAGATGAAAAACAAACTCTTCAGCTTTGACCAAAGTTGAATAATGTCCTTGATATAGATGAAAGCCATTTACATACCTCATGAAGCCTGCTTGGAATACTCCCAGGACGTTGCTTAGAGATGCCTAGCTGTTATTGTTCACCTTCACCATCACAGGAGTGAGCTCTTTCTCTGATTGAAACCCCCTCACATGCTCTCTCTCCCTTGCTGCAGTAGCTCTGAGCTCAGCATCTGAGAGCTCGTTCCTGTGATGGTAAAGGTTACAGCAACAGTTTGGCATTTCTTAGCAGTATCCTAGAGGTTTTCCAGTCAGGCTCCATGAAGTATGTAAATGGCCTACACCTACAGCAAGGGCATTATTCCACTTTAGTCAAAGATGACTGGTTGCAACAGACAGCAATAAAAATTTGTCCAAATTTAGTGGATGAACTTAGAAGTTTTATTTAGTACCCCAATCCACCTGTTCTTACTTGTCTCCAGAGTCCAGATATGATGTAAGTGGAAGAAGAGCCTGCTCCAATGAGCTCAGCATTATTATGCACACTTTATAATTCAGAATATTTTATTAGGAATGTCCTAATAAAAATTTCTGAATTAGGAAAAAGCAGAAGGTTTGTTCTATCATCAAACCATCAGAATCAACTATATTTTTGTCTGTAATCACAGACCCATCACACCTTCCTACCACAAAGCCAGCCATGGAAACAGTTTGGAGTTAAAGCAGAACTCCGGGCAAAAATGTGGGGCTGTGTCTGCACTGCATGGGTTAACTGCTTAGTTTTGTCTAGGGGTGATGAGAGCCGATATACTTACCTAATCCAATGATCCTTCCAGCAGAAGACTGGTGGTCCCTGCCGCTGCTGCCCTCCCTCCTGCAGTCCACTGATCTTGTACGGTGGACTGTTCCTGATGCCATGAGAACAGTAGGAACAGTCCACTGCTGGATGTGGGGGAGCATCTTTTTCAGGAGGATCAAAGGACTGGGTGAGTATAGGCTCTGTGTTCACCCCCAGACAATAAGCAGTTAACCCATGCATTGTAGACACAGCCCTGCTGCATGGGGCAAAAAAATGTTTTTTTCCCCAGAGTTCTACTTTAAAGAGAACCCATTTACTAATGCAATCTTCATAATGCATTATTCCATTGAGTGTGAGCAGAAGCTGTAGCATTAGCCATTCATGTGCTGGGTGTTCCTAAAGAGATCTTATAAAGATTGCACTAGTAAATGGGTTCCCTTTTAATTCACTAACTCAGGTGTTTGCAGCAGGAGTTCTTTGCTGAGGACCATCACTGTGCGTACGCTGCTGCCTGCTAGTATTAGTAACCTGTGTCAAAGAAGGACAGCAAATCCCAGTTTTCACAACACCCGGACTTACCGCTTGCAACAGGCACACCGAAATGGTCACAGGGAATATGGATGTGAGGAGGTGTAGGAACTGGCTGCTCCTGTGTATCTTTCCAGCTGTGGACTGTGGGCTCGCTGTGTCACCATCCCCACTCTGGACAATGCCGGCCAACAATTGGTCCTGTCTCCCCCACATGGGGTGGGGACCGCTGCAGCTCACTCCAGAGTCTGACTGCAGACTGTGTGCAGTTGCGAAGCTGTGAAGTCCAGCAAAAGTACAGACCGCTGGTTGTGAGGACTCTAATCACTTCTCAGGAACTTCTGATGGGGCGCCCTAGACACCCAGGCCGCTCAGGACACCTGGGTCCCCTATAGGTGTATCAACTGCCCCCCCTGATGGTGGCCTTGGCAGCGTATAATAGAGTTTGACATATTCCAAGAGGTATGTGTTAAAGTATAATCCCATTGTGTTTCCAGATGATGAAACATTCTGCACTACCTGGGTAGGAATTTAGAATAAAACTTCCTTCAACACTGTGCTACTGATAATTGATGAGACACAGAGGTTAAATGTAATAGATGGACAGATTTTGGAATTGGGAGATCAATTAAAGCAGCTGGCCAGTATTAAAACATATGCAGCTTTTTAATCTGAATTAAAGAAGATCCTTGATGTTCACTGAAGCACTAAAGCTGCTTCTAGGGAAAAACATTTCTGGGATATAACAAATTATACTACTGTCATATATTTTGCATGGAGTGAAGGGTGCTCAAGGCAATAAATCCCCATATTAATAAATGAAATACATTCAGAAATTGCAGTGTGGAACATGTATTAGTGCTAAAGAAAATCAAACTAAACAATATTTTTTTATACATTCTTTTATTTAAAGCTTATACATTTTTACAATGCAAGGAAGACATATATAAGCATATTCAATAAGAACAATAACGAATGAATGAATGAATAAGAAAAAAAGTCACTGTATTAATAATGAAATTAAAGTACATAGTGCTATGATAAACATAACAAATCATAAGATAACACAACGAATGCTGAATTAATATACTATGCAATTAGGGAGTGGGGGGAAATAAATAATAAATGAAGGAGGAGGTGGTGAGATGGGGAAAGCAAAGGGTAGGGAAAAGAAGGAGGGGTGGGAGGGAAGTGAAAACCTCTAATCCAACCATTGGGATATGGTTAATATATATAAGATATATGAATAAAGTTAATATTCATCAAGGGCTCCCTAAAAAGGAGGGGTAAGAGTCTGTTAGGACATTATTAGATTCATCAGAATGGGAGAAGTCTTTATAGCAGGACCATATATTGTGATATTTTTTGGTTGTATTTTTGAGAAAACTAGTAAGATTTTTAAGATGTGTTTGATATCATGAATTCAACAAAACCACTGTTGTGTTCTAGGAGGCAAAGAGGATTTCCAAGGAACTGGGATGCAGGATCGGGCTGCATTCACTAAATGAATAGTGACTGAATTTATGTGTATTTTAAGAGGCATGTCGTTATGATGTAGAAGGAATAACCTCGGATCCTTAGGAATAATATGATTGGTGAATTTCTGAGTGACAATATGTACCTTGGTCCAGAATTCATTAAGACAGAGACAAGTCCAGAAGATATGTAACAGATCTGCCTGTTGATTGTCACATCGCCAGCAGGAATCTGAAATAAGTGGATATATTGAATTTAATAATTTAGGAGTACGATACCAATGAGAAAGTAATTTGTATCCAGATTTTTGGTATTGATTACTTATAGATGATCAAATTGATAATATACAGTAAGTAATTTAGATCTAGTCTGAGACGTAAATTTAATATCCAGCCAGGGGCAGCACAGCCAGGGGTAGCATTGGCAACTATCATCTTGGCTAAAGTATTGGTCATGGCTTAATTATTGAGCATTACACTTTGGCTCTGCATCATCTGAATAACTTTTCTCTATCCCATCACAGGTAAATGTCTGCAAGCAATATCCATCTGTACTATCACCCATGCCATGCATGAATGTTAATTCACCCTGCACTGCTATATGGTAAATGTCTGCAAGCAATATCCATCTGTACTATCACCCCATGCCATGTATGAATGCTAATTCATCCTGCACTGCTATATGGTAATCTATACTGCTTTTAAAATCCACCTCTAACTGAAGCTGATTCATAACTATCAGTGGTCTTATTGGTAATTCTTACTGCTTCCAAAATCTCTAAAGCAGGCAATAGACGTGGGGAAAATCTGACGTTTTTTTTTTTTTTTAAAGTCGTAAATTGGTCGTTCTGACGGTGACGTTGCCACTAATTAAAAAAAAAAGTCGGCGGGTTTTAGTCCCGTCTACAGCTGTCAATTAATATAATAGCGGTGTCCTTGCATAGAGACCCGCTATTATATTTGACAGAAGAAATAGATTATGCAGAAGAAGAAGAGAAGCAACATTGTATCTATTTGTACTTGAATAGAAACATCTGTATCCGAAATGCATACAAATAGATACAATGTTGCAACTTTTTTTCTTCTCTGTCTTCTTCTGCAAAATCTATTCATCTTCTCCTCTTTTCTTCTATTCTTCTTCTTGATATTCTATTTCTTCTTCACCTGCAAAATCTCTTCTTCTATTTCTTCTTTTTCTTCATAGTCAATTTATTGTCAAATCGGCCAGAAGAACGGCCGATTTGACCATAAATTACAGCGAAAATCGGCCAATCTAACAAATCGTCCCAGGATTTTCCAGCTTGGACGATTTTCAAAATCTCTTAAAATTAAGAAAAACAGCCAACATTTTTCCCCACTAACGGTCCCCATTATCGGTCGATAATTCGGCAAGAAAATCAGAAATCTATGGCCACCTTAACTCTGTCCATTTTACTGTGGTGTTTATTTTGCTTTTGTCTAACCCAAATTTATGAGCTGATCCTAATCTTTACAACTCTGCCCTCCTGCTCTTTTGTAGTCCTTCTCTGGTGTGAGAAGTTTGCCCTGCTAGCCATTTGTCTCTGCTATGCATTTCTAATTGATTAGTTGGCAATACCCTCACCCAACTCAGTATAAATTTAGGCCTTCCTTAGGAGAGGCACAGCCAGGGGCAGCACAGGCAACTATCACCTTGGCTAAAGTATTGATCGTGGTTTAAGTATTCAGCATTGCACTTCAGCTCTGAACTTCAGTGAATGCACAAAGTGAGAAGCCACAGCAGACAACTTCAAATACTACGTTTTTAACCAATGATACCACAAAGCTCCTAATTCACTCCCTGGTAATCTCTCACCTCGACTACTGCAACTCCCTCCTCATTGGCTTACCTTTACATAGGCTATCCCCACTCCAGTCCATCATGAATACTGCTGCCAGGCTCATCCACCTCAACAACCATTCAGTGTCTGCTGCCACTTTTTGCAAATCCTTCCACTGTCTTTCACTCGCCCAATGAATAAAATTAAAAATACTAACAACAACTTACAAAGCCATCCACAACTCTGCCCCTAGCTACATCACTAACCTGGTCTCAAAATATCTACCAAACCACTCTCTTTGATCCTCACAAGACTTTCTGCTCTCTAGTTCCCATGTCACCTCCTCCCATGCTTGCCTTCAGGACTTCTCCAGAGCTTCTCCCACCATATGGAACTCCCTACCCCAAACTGTCCGACTATCTCCTAATCTGTCCACTGTTCTCTTTAAAAAAGCCTATCCTGCTTCTAACTAGTAAACTGCCTTTTATTTCCTCCATCAGCTCATCCCCCACAGCTATTACCTTTTGTATCACTAAACCCTTCCTCCTAGATTGTAAGCTCTAAGGAGCAGGGCTCTCTGTGTCCTCTTGTACCAAATGGTATTGTAACTGTTATGTCTACCTTCACTTTGTAAAGCGCTGTGCAAACTGTTGGCGCTATATAAATCCTGTATAATAATAATTTTATGTTGTTGTTAGATCATTTTTGATACTATTTGTCATATGATTTATTGATGTATTGAATTAGCGCCTACATATTCACGAATTTACTTTAATATCAGAATGTCTACACAAATCTATGGCTCTTGAAAGGTGATTGGCTAAATAGTAAAGCTTAATGTCGGAGAGTGCCAATCCTCCTAAGGTTTTTGGTCTTTGGAAAATAGTATGTTCCTGACAGGTTTGGAAGGCCAAATAAATTTGTTAAAAATGGATTGTAGCATTTTGAAAAAGTAAGCTGGAATGTTTATCGGGAATGCTTGGAATAGATAAAGAATCCTGGGGAGTACATTCTGTTTCAAAACATTACATCTGCCTGTCCAAGAAAAATCACAAGAAGACCAGGAGGACAGTTCAGAGGGAAACTTGGAAAGTAATGGATAGAAATACTTAGATATTTAATGTGGGATAAGGCCCATTTGAAATTGAAATTTGTATGTAGATTACAATGTTATTAAAAACTCAATATTGTATTCTACAATGATTTTTCTAAAAAGAACATGAGGCATTCTCATGTAAACATTAAAAAACAATTATTATACATTAATTTGGTTGACCTTCCTGTCTGATTGACTATTGGGTGTATTAATACCTCAAAGCACTACCTCATGACCAAGTTTACATATAATTCATCTTATTATTACATAAATTACTGTATATATGACCATCCCAGGTTCAGCATGTCTATTCCAGCTTTAACATCAATATGAGGGGGAGCTTGCTGGCTCCAATGTGTTTTACATTTTAGCGTCATCAGAAAGACAGGGGTAATTTGCAATATTGTTATAGATTATGCCTAAAAGTCAGTTCAAGTAGGAAAAAATGTGTTTACTACAATACAGCTAGAGATGCTTACTATATGATATACAAATAGCAAGCCCTGCACAAACTTAAAGTGTTACAAAAGGCTATTTTTTAAATTAAAATAACAAACATGTTATAGTGGCCCAAAATCTCCTCTTTTTGGGTCCCCCACCAGCACTGTCCAATCCTCTTCTTCAGTGTCTGCCCCCATATTAAGTGCTTGATATGGGGGCAGACATGCAGGATTGCTTTGGAGCTGGGATGTGTGCACTGTGTATCCAGAGCATCTATAGACACACATAGCATGGTTCGACCCCGCCCCCTGCTCCCTACTACTGGATTTGATTGCCATTGGCTCCTTCTGCTGCCTCCATGTCTAATGAGGATAGAGATGATCCAACTCCGGGGGACAGCGCTGGATAGAGATTTGGCTCAGGTAAGTATTTAGGGGGCAATCTAATCTTAGAAGATTTTTACTTTAATGTAGAGAATGCATTAAGATAAAAAAAAAAACTTTAGACTTTACAACCACTTTAAAAAATCAATAATCTACATACAGAAACCCTTCCACTCTACCCAATAATGAGGTAAAATTATAATATTGGTAATAGTTCTTCTTAGAAATATTTATTCAATGATTATTTCTAGAGATGAGCGAATCGAACCAGGCGAACCGGAATTCGATACGAATTTCAGGAAAAATTCGATTCGCGGCGAATCCGAATATTTGCCTACTTCGGGTGCGCGAATCGGATTTTTCCCGATCAGCCGGCAAAAGTGTCCCTGCAGAGAGCTCCGCTATTTCTGACAGTTCTCTGACAGAAGGAACACATGTACAGCGGTTGAAACATTGTATCTATTAGTTTCCATTTAGGATACAGATGTTTCAACCGCTGTACATGTGAAGAAGCTGTCAGAGAACTGTCAGAAATAGAGGAACTCTGCACATACACTTTTTGCCGGTTTGGAATTCTTATTTTCATCCTACTTCTTCTTCTTCTTCTTCTTCTTCTTCATCCTCATCCTCAGAAGAAGAAGAAGAGGATGAGGATGAAGAAGAAGAAGAAGAAGAAGTAGGATGAAAATAAGAACAATTCCAAGCCGGCAAAAAGTGTATGTGCAGAGTTCCTCTATTCTGCAGATACACCTTAGAGGAGCTCTGCTGATACACTTAGAGGAGCTCTGCAGATACACTTTTTGCCGGCTTGGAATTAATCTTATTTTCATCCTACTTCTTCTTCTTCTTCTTCATCCTCATCCTCATCCTCAGAAGAAGAAGAAGAGGATGGGGATGAGGATGAAGAAGAAGAAGAAGAAGAAGAAGAAGGATGAAAATAAGAATAATTCCAAGCCGGCAAAAAGTGTATGTGCAGAGCTCCTCTAAGTGTATCTGCAGAATAGAGGAACTCTGCACATACACTTTTTGCCGGCTTGGAATTAATCTTATTTTCATCCTACTTCTTCTTCTTCTTCTTCTTCTTCTTCTTCATCCTCATCCTCAGAAGAAGAAGAAGAGGATGAGGATGAGGATGAAGAAGAAGAAGAAGAAGAAGTAGGATGAAAATAAGAATAATTCCAAGCCGGCAAAAAGTGTATGTGCAGAGTTCCTCTATTCTGCAGATACACTTAGAGGAGCTCTGCTGATACACTTAGAGGAGCTCTGCAGATACACTTTTTGCCGGCTTGGAATTAATCTTATTTTCATCCTACTTCTTCTTCTTCTTCTTCATCCTCATCCTCAGAAGAAGAAGAAGAGGATGAGGATGAGGATGAAGAAGAAGAAGAAGAAGAAGTAGGATGAAAATAAGAATAATTCCAAGCCGGCAAAAAGTGTATGTGCAGAGCTCCTCTAAGTGTATCTGCAGAATAGAGGAACTCTGCACATACACTTTTTGCCGGCTTGGAATTAATCTTATTTTCATCCTACTTCTTCTTCTTCTTCTTCTTCTTCATCCTCATCCTCATCCTCAGAAGAAGAAGAAGAGGATGAGGATGAAGAAGAAGAAGAAGAAGAAGTAGGATGAAAATAAGAATAATTCCAAGCCGGCAAAAAGTGTATGTGCAGAGTTCCTCTATTCTGCAGATACACTTAGAGGAGCTCTGCTGATACACTTAGAGGAGCTCTGCAGATACACTTTTTGCCGGCTTGGAATTAATCTTATTTTCATCCTACTTCTTCTTCTTCTTCTTCTTCATCCTCATCCTCATCCTCAGAAGAAGAAGAAGAGGATGAGGATGAAGAAGAAGAAGAAGAAGAAGAAGAAGTAGGATGAAAATAAGAATAATTCCAAGCCGGCAAAAAGTGTATGTGCAGAGTTCCTCTATTCTGCAGATACACTTAGAGGAGCTCTGCTGATACACTTAGAGGAGCTCTGCAGATACACTTTTTGCCGGCTTGGAATTAATCTTATTTTCATCCTACTTCTTCTTCTTCTTCTTCTTCTTCATCCTCATCCTCATCCTCAGAAGTAGAAGAAGAGGATGAGGATGAAGAAGAAGAAGTAGGATGAAAATAAGAATAATTCCAAGCCGGCAAAAAGTGTATGTGCAGAGTTCCTCTATTCTGCAGATACACTTAGAGGAGCTCTGCTGATACACTTAGAGGAGCTCTGCAGATACACTTTTTGCCGGCTTGGAATTAATCTTATTTTCATCCTACTTCTTCTTCTTCTTCTTCTTCTTCTTCATCCTCATCCTCATCCTCAGAAGAAGAAGAAGAGGATGAGGATGAGGATGAAGAAGAAGAAGAAGAAGAAGAAGTAGGATGAAAATAAGAATAATTCCAAGCCGGCAAAAAGTGTATGTGCAGAGTTCCTCTATTCTGCAGATACACTTAGAGGAGCTCTGCTGATACACTTAGAGGAGCTCTGCAGATACACTTTTTGCCGCCTTGGAATTAATCTTATTTTCATCCTACTTCTTCTTCTTCTTCTTCATCCTCATCCTCATCCTCAGAAGAAGAAGAAGAGGATGAGGATGAAGAAGAAGCAGAAGAAGTAGGATGAAAATAAGAATAATTCCAAGCCGGCAAAAAGTGTATCTGCAGAGCTCCTCTAAGTGTATCTGCAGAATGTCATTTATGGAAACAAATAGATACAATGTTTCAACCGCTGTATGGAGGGAATGTCCCAGAACTGTCAGAAATAGACTATTTATGACAGTTCTGGGACACTCCCTCCATACAGCGGTTGAAACCGCTGTATGGAGTGAATGTCCCAGAACTGTCAGAAATAGACTATTTATGACAGTTCTGTGACATTCCCTCCATACAGCGGTTTCAACCGCTGTATGGAGTGAATGTCCCAGAACTGTCAGAAATAGACTATTTCTGACAGTTCTGGGACATTCACTCCATACATGTCCCAGAACTGTCAGAAATAGACTATTTCTGACAGTTCTGGGACATTCCCTCCATACAGCGGTTGAAACCGCTGTATGGAGTGAATGTCACAGAACTGTCAGAAATAGACAGAAACTGTCACAGAACTGTCCTTCTTCTCATCCTTCTCCTTCTTCTCATCCTTCTTCTCATCCTTCTTCTCATCCTTCTCCTTCTTCTCATCCTTCTCCTTCTTCTCATCCTTCTCCTTCTCCTCCTTCTCCTTCTCCTTCTCCTTCTCCTTCTTCTCATCCTTCTCCTTCTTCTCCTTCTTCTCATCCTTCTCCTTCTCCTTCTTCTCATCCTTCTCCTTCTTCTCATCCTTCTCCTTCTCCTTCTCCTTCCTCATCTCCAAGGGCATTTAAATTAAAGGTACAGTGTTCTGCACTAATTTAAAGGCTCTCTGAAGCCTAGAAACCCTTTTTATAAGTTAACTTCGTAGCGAATTAATTCGCATCGAATCGAATTTCTTCCTGGAATTCGCCGAATCAGCCGAATCGAATTTTTGAAAAATTCGCTCAACTCTAATTATTTCCATTTTCCAAAGGTTTTCCTGTTTAGAAATGATTCATATGGCAAGATGATTCACATTACATGTAGAACATAAATTTAGTGTTTCACCATTCTTGATCTTACCACATACAGTACAGAGATTATGGGGTTGATTTAGTAAAACTGCAGAGTGCAAAATCTGGATGAGCTCTGCATAGCAACCAATCAGCTTCCAGATTTTTTTTGTCAAAGCTTAATTAAACAAGCTGAACGTAGAAGCTGATAAGCTGATAACTTACATAAGGTAGGTCTAAGCCACATTTATAGTCATTAGTTTCTCTTTATTACCAATACTAACTTTCCAACCAGAACAGACAGTGTGCTTACTCATGGGGTCTTCTAAGTAATTGGCATGAAAGGCTGAGACCATTGTGCTAATAATTTGTCCTCAGAAACGTGCACTAATGATGACACATTTAAATATGTATGTAAGAATTTAAATAAAGGAATGCGCTAAAACCACAAACTATTCCTAATTTAGTGTAGAAACATTAGTGCAAAAGATATATATATCTATTCTCAATTAATATCAAAAAATATCAAAATTATGTGCAAAACTATTTTTTAGTGCATAAGTAATTTAAATAATTAAATTTGTGAATATAAAAAATTGTCCAATTCTGAATTTCTTCAAATGTCTAAACAAATCCTTTTCAAATTCAGGTGCTCTCAAAGAAATTGTGCCAAAATCCACCACCAAAGTAAAGTTGGGTAACTCACCAGAGCTCCATGCTGATCAATCTCTAGATCAGCAAAAAACGCTTTTTGCTCTGGGAGCAGATGCAATAAATCAACTTCTCAGGTGTGATGATCAATAGCTACACAATCATCCATAAGGTAGGTATCCACCACTCAATATAATGGTTCCAGGAGCATTATATCACTCTCTCTTTTTATATCTCTCCACCGAGGTCATGTTTGGGAATGAAAGAGAAAATCATGGTGCAGCCAGTTTTTTTATAAAAGTATCCAACAATTTAATAAAGATTTACACTCACAAAAAGGGTGTCTTCACCGACACCAGTATAACAGCATAAAACAGCAAATGGTATAACAGTCTCCTGTTCCCCGCACACTCACTACAGCACCCGTGACTCAATCTTCTCCACAGACGTCAGCATCCAGCAAGCCAAGCTTTCAGTGACATTTTCAGTGTATCCATGTATCCATCTCAATTCGCTATGTAGTATCACCCCCTCTTTCATTTGGGGGTGAAAGGGCAGAAGCACGTGAGTATGAGGGTCAATATGCATTGTTTTATCCTGTTCTATTAAAGCATCACATGTAACTCCAGGAGCAGGTGCCGGTATTGTTTGTATTCATTTTCCCTTACAATAGAAAGTACACATGATCAATAATGCTCTTGTGCTGTGTGAAATTGTATTTTGGTCTTTCCTATATATTAGGTCCTACGTACACTTATCATCAAGCTCTCCACTTCTACAGTCTGGAAATCTACTGTTCAAAATCTTTAGGATCCTATACCTGTATATTGGAAGCTTAATTATTTACAGAAATATAAGAACACTGGTTAAAAGTTCCACAGGTAAAAGTGCCTTTCTTTTTATATTTGTGGGGGGGGGGGGTCACCTCTCTTATCTACTAAATAGTGACCCTGTATAATGTGGTCAGACAATGATGTGGGACATTTAAAACCATTTTGGGTCTGTCCCTCACATATTTCTTAACAATATCATCACTTAGATCAGTAGATACCAATATTTAGCCAGTATGTTACAAATCTGAAGATGTTGTTTAAAACACTTAGTGATGATTTTGACTGTCTGGGAATTTACTTTGGAAGATATTTTAAAAAATGTAAGACTCCCTAATTGCAGATTTTGCCTTTCAAATTTTTATCTTCCTTTCAAAATATTCCTCCATGGTACAATTCTAACCCACAAATATTTACTGCTATTCATTGTAAATATTAGGTTTTATTGATTTTGGCCCAAGATGGTCATAGATCAATTCAGTTCCCAAGATGTGCAGCCTATATTATCAGCACAACTTCAATACACCTGGCACCATACCCCAAACTTAAATCACTGGGGAAGAGCATTCATTCCCATTCCCCCGTGAAAAGCTTGGCATACGAAGGAGCAGAAAGCGTCCCCATTGCTACCCCCTGCCCTGTGGGTAACTCTGAAACATAAGCCCGAAACAGGTAAGAATATACCTAAAAAAATCCAAACCAAGTGAATTAAATATCCCTCGTTCTTCTAGAAAACGTTCCACTATTTCTATGCCCTTTTGACGTGGAATGCTATTATGAAGGGCTTCATTATCAATGGCTACAACCCAAGACTCTGGTGAAATAGTTAATGCTTTAAGGATTTTTAACAACTCATTGGTGTCCTTTACATACAAAGGGGGAGCAGTGACATGAGGCCTAAGAAGGTTGTCAGTTTGATGACTTTGTTTTCTGTTAGGCAACTGATATTTTATATACGGCATAAAAAGGTGTACTTTAGTTTTTAACATTTATGTGTTATAACATTTCCTTGTTAATAATGGCCTACAAATAATGGCCGCCAATGGCTGCAAGCTCTGATCAGTGTATTCTGGTGGGGGGGGGTAAGTCCCCCCTGTCATAATACAATAGCACAGTGGGGGGAGATCACTGCACTAGCATTGCTTGTGTTGGTACAGCAGTCAGTAAAAACTTCCAGTGTGTACTGAGCTGAAAGTGGTTGTAAAGACAGATGTTTTTTTACCTTACCATTGTATGCAGTAAAGTAAAAAACTTTCTCCTTTCAGCTTCCCCGAAGCCCCCCCCCCTCCCCCCATACATGCTTCAGCCCAATCTCGGTCCAGTGATGTGAATGAGAGCCAAAGCTGTCTCATTGGCTCAGATATAGCTGCAGGAGTCATTGGCTTCCATTGCTGTCAATCAGAGCCAAAGAGGAGGGAGAGGAAGGCACACCGAACAAAGCTCGGGAGCGAGCACACACTTGTACCCCCAGAGCAAGTGGTTTGGGTCTATGAACACACATAGCCAGCTCAGGAGCCAGTCTGCACAAGTGACCCTATAACAAGTGGTTTGCTATGGTGGGCAATTGGCGGGGGGAAGGAACCAGGGGACCCAAGATGAGGAGAATCGAGGCTGCTCTGTGCAAAATCATTGCACAGAGCAGGTACATATGACATTTTTATTATTTTAATAAAATAAAAAACAAACCTTTACAATCACTGTTAGTTCTAAGAAAATACATTTAGATCTTTAATTATGGGAATAGGGACAGAAGCTCAATCCTAGTTGCAAGACCTGAGAGATTAATTATTTCAAACCTGTCTTCTCCTTCTCTGGGATTTTCACCAGGAATGGGTCTAAGTTCTCCATCTTTTTTTCTTTCTCCTTGAAGTGCAGTGACTAAAAGGGAGGGTAGTTAGCTTTAGGGATAGCCCTTAATGCGATTTGTGTGAAGTGCATTGAGGTGTGTATGTTCTATTCTACAGTCAGCTTGTTCAGTAGTTGGATTGTAGTCCCGAACTGACTACCAACCAAGACCACATCCTGAGTGAGCCCCATCAGGCTGTGTTTTAGATATTATATGTGCCTTTTTGTATTGAGGAGAAATGTATTACCTTTTTGTGCGATCACCACGTGCAGTATACTCCTCACCCTGTGGGCATGATCCTCCCACCTGGAGTCCAAGGTACTTGTAAGCTGTGAGAGGAAAGAAAAAAGAAAGGAAAGAGAGTCATGGTCATCCTATTTACAGCCACTTATCCAATTGGCTTTAGTCTTATATATACAAATTTTCTTTGGAAAGTGCCCATTTACAATATATACAGTACTTAACCAATACAAAAGACCAATTTATCTCACAAAAATGTAATTTTTTTTACTTTAATGTTCTAAATATTCTTTTTGTTCTATTGGCTAATGAAGGAAGAGTAGAATTTTGAATATACTTCAGTCAGTTATTTTTGTAATGTAGAGTATGAATATCTATAATATTAAATTTACATTTTGGAAATCTGCCTCTCATGCTTTTTTAATTTCTTATTCAACATTTTTCACATTTGGGAACATTTTGGACTCGTAGCCCCTATGGGAAGTATCTTTCTTCCATTTATTTATCAAAGAATTTAAAATGCTAAAAGATATTTGACTTCTTTTTAATTTTTTTATAGGATAAGTTCACTTTTTTTGGAAAAAAATAATAAATACACAGCTTTCTACAGGTGAAAAAAATGTGCATGTATTTTTTTTTTTATTAGGAGCCTGTAAAGCAATCTCAGGCTCCTGCAGATTGTCATATAGCTGTCTGCCTGTTCCTTCTACGAGCATGCAGTTACTGAATGACAAGAAGTATAAATTACTTACCTACTCATCAGTGCTCTGGTAGTTCATTGAGAACTACAAGCTGTCAGCCACAATGGCAGAGGGTAGTTGTAGTTCTCCCATTCACAGATCTCTGTGAATGAATGATGTGGCTGGGTGGGCACTTTATTTAAAATTATGACAGAGGGTCCTAGGAGAAGCTAAGGGGGTTGCGAGGGCTGCTAGTTTAGTAACATACTACATGTTAAACTCTGGATACAGGTGTACCATGTAACATGATATGAAAGCTGAACTTATCCTTTAACTTAAATACGAATGTATATATATATATATATATATATATATATATATATATGAGTTGCTTGTAGTTTGATCTAGACAAATTTTCTATATTTTGGACATAAATCCATTCCAAAACACTCTGCAGGAGTCAGCCATCTTTGACCTAAACAGTAATAATCTAGGATAATTTGAGCACAGTCAGCTTTTAAACAAATATGAATATTTGAAATTATGAGAACTGATCAGTCCAGGCTTTAAAGGTGTAGTGTGGGGAAAAACATACATACTCACTTATGTGGCTGCAGCATCGATCTGATGCTGTAGCTTTTCCCCTTCGCATCTAATGCCCCGTACACTATCAGAAAATTGGATGAACGATCTGCTGATTTACCTCAATTGTTCACAGCTGGTTGAAAACAATGTGCTTTTCTGCGTGAGAACAATATTGTACGATAAAAGCATTGCGTACGACCATCGTAGCGTAGCTGTGGAAGTGATGTAATGTACGTGACCCTGTAGCCACACCTTTCAGTGCCATATTTGTTATCTCCCCATCGACGAATCTTTTGTGACAAATTGTCAGAATAGTTATGGATACCATATCCAAATCTTCTCAAAATGCAGCAATTGCCATTATGGGTTTTGGAATCCTGGCCATACAGAGGCAACAGAGGAAAAAGACAAAAAGGAGGCTCTGGTGCAAGAAATGGCTACTGGGGCGTGACCAGTACTCCCATATGTCTCTGTTGAGGAATTGCATGAGAATAATCCAGATGATTTTAGAAATTATTTGCTAATGAATGACAACTGATTTAATCAAATCCTGACCGCA